>NW_015113808.1:72163-91261 GCF_001443285.1 Poecilia latipinna
TCAATAATCTACCAGTGGAACAAGAGACTTTTCCCATATTATAAATTAAACTTATTTTACTTATAAACATCTTATTACACTTGAAATAAGACAAAACTAACTTCCAAGGAACTTCTCAGCACAATTTAAGTCAATAATTCCTTAACATTGATGAAAATGTTAAAGCTGTTTATAAGTAAAATAAGTTTAATTTATAATATGGGAAAAGTCTCTTGTTCCACTGGTAGATTATTGACTTAATTAAGCTCCTAATGTGATAAAAAGTTACTTACAAATTAGTTTTGTCTTAATTCAGGTGGATGAAGATATTTAAATTAGAAACTAGACCAAATCCTTGGTAAAGTTTGGAGTTTTTGCAGTGTATTTGAGGACTTTAGTCCCATTGTTTCACTGAAGCTCAACAGTTTGGGAATCAACGCTCCAGTGAATCTGAAGAATATTCCTGATTTTCACCTCCAAATATTAGGATTATTTCAGATACTTTAATCTGTTGGAGACCATGAGTGAAATCTTTTGGCCACTTTCACTCTGGATTCAGCTGGATGTTGTTTTACGCAATAAAGTTAAGAAGAAGCTGTGATAAATAACACAGTAATAATATATAGATTAATTCTGTTTGGGTTTGTAAAGTTCTGGCTTATGGAGGCTGTTTTTGCCCTGTGAAGTGAAGACACAGCAGGGAGGAGCGCCGCCGCCGCCGCCGCCGCCGCCGCCTCTTGATGTTCGTTTAATGTAAAGAACATCATTAGTGCTTCTGAAACAACAGAGTCTGAACTGTCAAAAAGAGCCTTAAAGTGTTTTCTCTTGAACTGCAGGGGTTGTTGATTGGGAAAAGATTAAGGTTGGGGTTTGGCTTCATGTTTAAAATATTTACAAGGTTGGAAGATTGACTTATTGGGTTGCCGTGGTAACGACTCCGTCTCAGGGCTTCACACAGTTTTGTACACAACAGGTTGCCCCTACGTTTTGTTCTTCCCGTTATTCTTCACAAATGTCATTTTGTTTGGTGCCTAAATGTGAGGAATTAAAAAAATACCCCAACATGCTGACTGAAGTAATTTTAAATGTTTGTGATCTGGTTTTCTTTTTCAGTGTGTGAGCCAAATAAATGAGAAATTCAGCAATAAATAAGTGGGAGGTTCTTCCTCATAACTGTTGAGCAGATTTTTGATGATTCATGTTTGGTGATGAGCTGCACCTCTTTACCATCACCTTAATCTTTAGCTCTGGCTGGATGCTAATTCTGCCTCCATTTGAAATATGTTGGTCAAAAAGATAAAAATTAAATAAAAATATTAGTTTAATCTAAATTTTCAAGGGGTGTAAACGATTGTGGGATTAAACGTAGATTTTTATAGAATACTCCATACAACAAATGTTTCTAACCAGTGTTGCATTGAGAATTAGCTCCTATATGAGCTCAGCAGATGTTTCACCAGGTGGTTGCTAATTGCTGCTGGCTAGTCTGAAGGAGCTCTGAAGCTGCAGCTCAGAGGAGGAGCTGCGCCTCAAAGGCGGAGTTAGATCCAACCAGGCGTTTTTCACAGCTCAACGGTTGCCATGGAGACTGAAGGATTTCTCAATCAAGCATGAAACAATCAAAGCAAAACTCCAGGTTTGTTCTTGACGAGAGAATAACACGATAACATCATAAAGCTCAAATAAGTTGCTTTTACACAATTCTGCCTCTTTAAGTCATTTCAGAATTGTCACTATTGTCATTTTAAAACATTAATGATTTGAAATCAATCAATGCATTTTACTTACACCTCAGATTTGATCCAGAACATTTTGATAGCAGCTTCAAAGATGGCGGATTTGGACTGGTGGTTGAGGTTTGCTGCCTGGTTCTGTTCAGAATGGTCCGACTGTCTGCAGAAACCCTGGGCGGTGGCGTTCACTCCCACCCAGCCCAGCCTCAGTGTGGTTCTCTGCACCCTCTGCATTGATCCGCCTCCTCCCCTGACACCTGATGCAGGTTGACCCCTGCAGCAACCAAAGCAGAAATTGATCCAGCAGAACTGCTGTGGACTCCCAGAGCACCGAGTCTCTGCATGTGTCTGGTTTCTATATGTTTTAACTGGAATCCAGCCAGCAGCACCTCGTTTTACTGACCTTTCTACAGCAGTGTGAACATGCATCACACTCAGGGAAGAAGATTATACACCAGGTGCATCTCAATAAATGGGAACTGTGTTAAGAAGTTGATTTATCTCAGTAATTCAGCACAAAAAGAGAAACATTTCAAGAGTTTTTATTTATTTAGTTAATGAAAAGTCTAAAATTCAGTTTCTTTGAACATTTGTATGTTAAATCAGACCAATTAAAATATTTTTAATATAAAAATGGAGACACACAAAACTCAAAATTTGAGATTAATCTTGTTAGGATCTGTGTTTTCTGTGTAGTTTCTGTCTGTCTAGTCCTGTTTTCCCCTGAGTCTGTCTTGATTGATCCCAGCTGTGTGTCGTTCCTGTGATTACCCTCCCAGTGTATTTAGTCCCACCTGTTGTCAGTGTCTCACGTCTGTGTCTGTTCCTGTGCTGCCAGAGATTTTCTGTTGTTCCTCCTGGTTTTTTCATTAAATTATATTTCATCATGACTACCTGGGATTCCCGGCGTCTCTCTCACCGCTCTCAACCACACATCCTGACAAATCTCAAATTTCTATGATTTTCTGTTAAGTTTCTGGGATTAATCTATTTTTAATGGAAATTTTCTCATGTTTTATTTTAAACTTTTGGAAATTTTCTGAATTTCAAATGTAAAATTTTCCATTTTTGAAATTCAGAAATTTGCATGTTTTTAATATTAATCTCAAAATTTCAGCCATTTTTCCTAAAAAAATTTATTGCCTTTTGCAGCTCAGAAATGTTTTTTGGCAAATTTTTTTTGTCATTTTCTTTTGTGTAAGATTCTTTTTTTGTTTGTTTTTTTTTGGAATTTCATGTTGAAACTTTTCGACTTTTAATGTATTCAAATTTAAATGCAGAAAATCATCATAATTAAGAGAAATAAATGCGTTAAAACATTAGTCTATACAATGTGTTTAACTTGGTGAAGGAGTTACTGAAATAAATGAACTTGCCAATAATATTCTAATTTATTGAACTGTTAGTTGTATTGATTTTATCGTTTACAAAGCCAATAAATCCTCTCTTGTTGTATCGGCCTCCTGGTGACCACAGCTCCTGATTTTTTGGAAATGAACGCCCAGCCAGCTGATTCACTGCTTTGGTTCGATTTATTTTGTTACCATTTGAGCGACTGGAAAGAGTTTCATCTAGTCGGAGACAAAAACCCAAAACAAACAGCTGCCAAGAGAAATCGGCAAAAAGAAACAGCTGCCTGAACGCCGCCTCCATGCCAGACATTTGGTATTTCTACAGAGGAACGCACAAACTCCAACAAATTCTGGACTTCACAAAAAAGAAAAAAAAAAAATACTGAAACGCAGAAAGTTCAGGGAGGATTTTCGTCAAAGCAGTTGCAGAGTTTCTCAGCGCCTCTATCTGCAATTCAAAGTGTTGCGGCTTTCGCTTCTGCCAAATTACAAGCTCCATTTGCCAGCCTAATTAACGGTTCATTGCATTCAGTGAAATTTATTGCAGCAGCGCGGCCGCTCGCCAAAGCAAACAGGATAGACCTCACAGATAAGTGTAAACTTGGCCGTGGAAGCTGACACCTTGAAAAAACAAACTTGTTACAGGGAGTCTGTTTATATCTCTGCTTTCTCCTCCTGCTGCCTCTCTTCTCGCTCCGCTGTCTCGCCTGACAGTCGCTTCGCTGTTTCACTTCATGCTCACTGCGGCCATGTTTGGTTAGGGAGGAAATCCAGACTGCAAGCTCTTCCCTTCTGACCGCTGCTGGTTGTAAATGTTTGTCAGCGGGGGATTCTCCTATGAAATGTGAATCCAGAGGAGAGAGCATGAAATTCAGCTAAACTCCCACCGAACAAACACAAACAGAGAAAGAGTCGACAGCTCAAACTTACAGACCTCACTGAGATTTCAAATCAAACTCATGTAACATCAAATTTGAGGCCCAGGGGGCCAAATCCGGCCGCCGCCGCCGCTTGTATTGTGGCCCTCCAGATACATAAATTAAATCTTCAAGACAACAAGTGTGAGCTTAAATAATGTATAAATCAAATCAATGACGTGAGTTTATTGCAAGTTTTCAACAAAAAATGTCAAAAACATCATGTTTAATTTATGCCACCTCCCACCTGTAGGTGGCAGTATAATGAACTTCTGCCTCAGCCTTTCTGGATTTCAGGTTATTGTCTGTGATCGATGAGGCGAGTAACAGAACGTCACATTTACCGTCATCCATTAAAGGAAATATTACAAATTATATGGGTTAAATTAACACCTCAAAATCAGTGATTTTGATTGCAAAAAATCAAAATTATGGGAAATTACAAAAATCCCGGAGCGATTTGAAAGATTCTTAAGAAGCACTTATTGGATGTAGACACGACTATTTATTAATATTTAAACAGTTTAATGGGTTTTATTGGTACATTGTGAGAACATTCATAATCTTAAATTTGGCCAAAAATGAAAATGTCGACATTATCGCTGTCCATCAGCCTCATGTACACGCTGCTCAATGTGCTAACGGCAGAGAAGCATTAGCTTACAGTTAGAGGAAAATGGTTTATCTGCCATCAAGATGACAATGCTAACTAGTGTTAGCATTGATAACAGGCTAAGCTATCAGGAAGAAACTGTAGGAGAGAACAAGGGGAGGGAAAGTGGGATTGAGTAGCGCCACACGGAGGATGATTGACAGCACTAAGAAGATGATAATAAGGAATATATGATTAAATCACAACTGGATAAAGTAATGCAAGAAATACTACAATAGAATTAGAAGGGAATCATTTGTAATTTTTTTAAGGTTTTCTGAGTTTGTAGCTTTTTTCCAATGATTTATTTTTGGACTCATTCTTGGAGGTTCGGTGATATTTAATTCCTTCTGTAGAGGAATAACATATTTTACCAACAAGTAAGTAAATGCTGTGTAAACTCATGACTTTGGGTTTAATTCTGCCATAAACCAAAAGGCTGATGTCACTTTGCATGAGTCATAAATCCAGTTTCAGACTGAAATAAACCAAAAAATGTTCTTCAAGTCTGAGGAGTAAAGATTGTTTTATCATCCAGGTGAGATCTTAAAACTTTAATCTGGTTTAAACTGTTTCTAACATCAGGAAACTAAACGTTTCAAACAAATCATTTCTCTGTCTAATCTTGTTATTTCTTTTCTAGTTGAGAAATAAATCAGGGACTTGGCTTTCAATGCCAAGACAACTTTATGTTATCACATTGCTTGTCAAAGCTCCATTTATGGGCATCGACTGAGTCAGAACTGCATACAGTAAATCTGCTTTAAGCACTTGAAGTAGCCTGAAAATGTTTGGTGTCTGGATAACAGGATGGATTATTTACAGCTGTAAGGACATAAACAGCCTGTAAACCCATAAACGAAGGATTATCGTGGCTTTGTTTCCAAACGTTTATGAATTAAAGTCGACAAATTATAGTGGTGCCAAATATTTGGAAGCAAGATCAAAAATTTAACAAACTGGATAATTATGACTTTATACAAGATAAACATGAATAGTTTTCATAAAGAGTCACTTATCAAAAGTAGTTTTTAGACTTTTCTTTTGTCGAATTTTTTACATTTGCATGAAAGCTGTGACTTTAATCAGTCCTACAATGTTTAACATTAACTTTTCACCAGGAAATAATTCCTTAATGCTGAAGTTCTAGCTCTGCTGTCAGGTTATTTCACTAACAACATGGAAAAATGTCTTTTTATAAATAATCTGCCATCAGAACTAGAACTTTGTCATGAATATTAACAAATTATTGACTTACAACAAGCTCCTGTTTCCTGGTGAAAAGTAATTTTTGTCTTATTTTAAGTGCACTAAGATCTTTGCACTAAAACCAGACAGAAATTACTCGGTAAAATGTTTTGTTTTTTCAGTGCAGTAGATTGCCTCCAAGTTGCAGCATGTGAGCAACCCTCCGCAGACGTGACAGCGACTTTACATCTAAAAATCAGACGAACACAGAGAGCCTGACACAGAAAGGCTGTAAAAAGTGAAGCAAAGTTCTTTTCATGCGAGTGTTGGGGCGTCTTCTCGTGGGAAGAGCCTTTTGTTGGAGGTAGAATCAGTGTTTCCATCAAAGCGAGGCCTAAATAAGACACAAAGGGATGCAAACACAGCCGTGTTGCAGGATGATCAATGGCTTGTTGTAGGAATTAGAAACAGAAGTCCTGCCTCATTAGCATGTTGTCGAAATCTCCCAACTTTGGCTGTTGTGAGAACATCGCTGAAGGGCACAGCTCCAACTGAGAAACAGCGAAACGCAGCAAAGAAAGAAGAAGAAATGATTGAAACATTAAAGGATTTAAAGTGAATTTTACCTACGCTGTCAGCAATCAGTTTAAAGTCCAGAACTGAAATGGATTTCACGTCCTCGCTTCGGCTGCCGCTGTTTTCCGAGGACTATCACTCGCCGGCCGTTACTTCTGCCACTAAAACGAAGTTTAAAACTGATCCTTTAAAATCCCCTAAATCATACAGGAATATCCGCCATATTGTCCTAAGAGGCCGGCCATTAGCAGAGGAGAAACTATGCCGGCTTTAGCTTGTCAGGCAGCTTCAAAGACGGCTGTGTGGGCCTCTCGGAAACCTGATGGAGAATTATCGATTGTGTTCAGATATCTGGAGGCGCTGGCGTGCAACACCGGGGTTTAAATTCAGCCCTAATGCTCAGCCCATGCATAATTTATATAGTTCCCATCAAAGGTAGCTGCGATGCAAACTAAAGAGGTCTCATGAAGCTTTTTGTTGAAAGTTTTCACACATCAACAAGCTTAAAGCACAGTATGGTTTTACTGTGAAAGGTCAGGGAAAGTAAACACGTTTTCCACCAGCTGTGTCGGGGAGCGCCGACGCTTTCCGATGTAGCTGGAAAAACATACAGCAGGATTTAAATCATTATAGGATCTGCATTGGGGAACATCACCACATGCAGGTTCTTCTTATTGGATGTCTGGAGTTTGTGGTTAATGTTTAACACATGCATAATGAGAGCCGCGCTAATAAATAAGCAAACACACACAGCTAATGTAATGGATATGATTTTCCTCCTTTGCTTTGAGGCAGGCGCGTTAAACAAACATGCATTCCTTGAATAATAACAGGAACATTCACATATTGATCTGTCTGTCCATATTGACCAGCGCTGCCCCGGCTCAGCTCCTCTCCATACTGGGGACATTCATTTAAACACAACGGCTCTCACTGGTAATTATGGGACTATATGGAAACGAAAGCTTTTATTAAAGGAGTAAAATAAAAAAGAGCTGTCAGCCGCACTTCAGTAAACATCTGGGAGGTTCCGCAGTTTCAGAGCCATTTGATTTTAAATCCTTTCGATTCAATTCAGTTTTTTTAAATATCACCAATACATAACATATTTTGTCTCAAGGCATTTCAAATAAAAAAAAAATTCAACACAATTATATAATTTAAACTGGTTATACAGTTTTCTGTCTGAGGCTGTTTTCCTGAAGGTCCAGTAGACTCAGTTTGATTTGCGACCAAACCTGCAACATTTGTTACATCTTTCACAAACCTTTGAGCAACCTGTTCCCCTCCTGGCCTGTGGGGGCGCTGCACCAAGAACCACTGAAATATACAACTCAAAAACCTCTGAAAACACTGAGAGCAACTTTCTTCTTCACCAAATGGAAACAAAAATGGAGTGGTGTCAGATTTCTCTTTTAAATTTGGCTAACGATCACAAGTCATTTCTCCTGCTAGCGCCAGACTAACATGTTTGTTTTGGTTGCTTTTACCCAGAATGCCCTGCTCTGTAGTCCACTTCCTGCTTTCAGAGTAGACTCAGTTTATGTTCCTGTACATGTGAACCCAGAGGTTTGTGGGTGTCTGGAAGCAAATTATTGTTTCACCCAAATATTACAAGTAAGAAAGAATATATTTTTATTCTGGCTTTTAACAAATAAAGCAATTTTAGTGCTGATCAAGATAAAAATGCAGAAGTTTAGACAGTAGCTGCGTTTCCATTACAAATGTGCTCAAAACTTTAGCAGTATTCCAATAAAAAAAAAAAAAAACATGTTGCAATTGTTGTGTTTCTATTAAATAAGAAATTAAATTAAAAATCACTCATGAATGAGTTTGTTAAAGTGTTAAGTGATTTAAAAACAGGCTGAGGCATCAGCCTCCCACTACTTCCTGTTGTCTTCTTCTTTCTGGTTTACAGCAGTGGAAACTTCCAGTTGACTTGTGTGATGTGGAAAAAAAATATTTCCATTGCAGTTTTGCTAAATAAACCAGTTTTGATACAGCCCCCCCCCAACCCTAAAAACAAACAAACAAAAAAACAAACAAACAAACAAACAAACAAACAAACAAACAAACAAACAAACAAACAAACAAACGTCATTCTAGAGGCAAAAACATTTGAACTTTTTCGAAGTTGTCTTGTGTCCATTAAGCAAATTTATTTTCAAAATGTCAAATTGTGCAATTACATGGTCAATGGAGACACAATTAGAGGGGAGACAAAAGTTATGTATCCAGAGTATGTAAATATCTGCTTTCATCCAGTCTGAATGACCTTTGACCTGCAGCTGTAATCACCCCATCCACAGCTGCTGGAACAAGCCGAGAGTTTAACCGCTATTCTGTTTTTCGGTTTTCTTTTATTTATACATGCTCCTCATTACGCCCTGATCCGTGTCTGCCACAGCGGGAGGCCGGGCTTTGACTGCGCCGTCCTCATTACTGGCAGGCGAGCACCTGAGAGGTAAGATTCTTCCTGACACCCCGGGCCGATTCTCACCTCCATTAACACCAGCAGGGGGTCGCCATGATCTGATTACAGCACAAAACGAGTGAGGAGCCAAACAGGAGAGGAGGAGAGCTGGAAGGATGATGGAGGAGGCGACCAGCGTTGCCAGATTGGGGGGGTTTCCTCCATAATGGGCTGCTTTTAAACGCGTTAGTCGGGTTTTTAGAAAGAGTTCAGAGGAAAATTCTTCAGAAAATCACACAACTTTTAATAAAATGCCATTTTATTGCACTTAATAGTTATTTTATTTTGAAATCTCCCTGTTGAATGTGACATCATCAATGATTAGTGATTGGTTAATCAAGCATCAATATGTTGGAATATTGTAAAACCAGAGCTGGATAGTTACTACTTACATTTACTCGAGTAACTTTCTGGGAAAAACACGCCTTATGGAGGAGTATTTTTTACTCTTACTTGAGTAATATTATTATAAAGTATCTCTACTCTTACTTGAGTAAAATTACAATAAAAATAAAAATTTCAATAACAATTAAAAAAACAGTTGAAGCATTGTATTTTGTCAAGTGTCGTTGTTACACATCACAATGTCAATTAATGTTTCACTGATTATGGTTCCAAAGCAGCTCTAACCTGGTGGTGTTTTTAGTCCAGATTTAAAGGGACTCAGTGTTTCAGCTGTTTTTCAGTTTTCTGGAAGTTTGTTCCAGATCTGTGGAGCATAGAAGCTGAAAGCTGCTTCTCCATGTTTAGAGAAAGGCTGTTTGATTAATCTGCATTACGTAATATTAATGCCTTAAAATCTTCAGATTAATCGCATCTGGAGCTATCAACATGACTTTCATGAGAGGCTTTGTGTTGTTTTTGGTCTGGAATCGGTCAGATCTGGCAACCCTGATTCTGTCTGCAGTGCGTGCGCCGGCAGCTGTGCGGCCTAATGATGGAGGTCATCGGCGCTCGGTTCAGTGAGGGCGGCTGGCTGTGATCAATACCACCTGATGAGGTGTCTGACTTCCCTCTGATGTGCATCAAAATGGAATATGTTTTCCCTCCCCGCTTAATCGATGGAAAGAGTGTGAAACTAATTGGGCAAAATTGTAGGGGCATTTATCGATTAATCAGGCAGAAAAATGAGGGGAGAATGCTGGGCGTCGACACGAGAGGGCAACCGCACCGACTTCTGATTGGTGAGCCGAATCGATATCTTGAAATCATTCTCCAGCGCATAAAAGTCATGGGGGGCATGAAATATTTAAAGGCGCCGTGGCAACAGCACCTGCAGATCTGCAGAAAAGCTGAATAAAAACAGACTGGCATCAATTTTGAATGCCAGGCGGCTCGGTGGTGGAAATCAGTCCTGTGGATGACAGGATCTCTCCTTTTCCATTCCTCTCATGCTCTCATCCTTCCCACTGTAATCTCAGGGCAGCATGCCTTTTACCTTGCTGGATGTTTTCCCCAGCATGGAGGGAAAACTGTCATGGTGCTGGTTCTGTTTTACATGGAGGGAATGTGTTTGTGATCACACTGGAGGCCTGTGAAGGACAGGGATTGTGTGCCTATAATCTCTGGTCTCAGTACTGCCGGACCCCTGGGGAGACTTGGATTAGGCCGCTTGATTCAGTCCTTTAGTTCCACTGCAGTGCATGATACCAATAAGCAGAGCAAAAAAAAAGAAAAAGTCTCTCTTGTTGGAGAAGATGGAAATAACTTGGATGGCGTGGAGGGAGCAGATGCAGCCGCGAGGAAACAGAAATGTTTATTCTCATTTATATTTTGCAGATATTGTTGCATGATAACTACAAACCTCAGTGTATTTCTGTTTTTTGTTGTCTCTTTTGTTATATTATTCATGTCAGCTTTATTATAAATTCTTGAAAAGTGATGATGATGAAATCAGCAGCAACATGTGATGAAGGACAGAGCGTTTGGAGGACAACACACACGCCTTCTCAGGTCACTGAAGTGTCATGGTGGAAGAACACCTTGTGACTTACACTCACAATTTATTTTAAGGAGATGCTAAGAGCCGAGAGGCGGCTGATAACTGTTGGTTGACCTCTCTGTGACCTCTCAGCGCCGCTGACTGGAGGACATGTTGGTCCCAGCGGAACCCCGTCGGGTCTCTGACCCAAACCGGTTCTGATTACTAATGAGAGATTTCACCGCCGGAGAACTGGAAAGGTTCTGCTGACCAGGAGTTGGACTGGATGTCCAGTTATTGGTCAATAGCTGCGTCTCCACTGACCTTAGGAAGGTGCAAACTGGAATTATGAAAATAAATTTGCGGAATGAAAACATGGCACTTTTGAAAATAAAAAAAACGTTTTTTGATAAAAAGTTTTGGCGCTGGGAGGAGGTTGTGTCAAAGTAGATATCATTTGCAGAACTACATCTAGAAATATCACATCAAGAGTCACAAGATCAGCAAACTGACATTACTACTGGCAGAAACGCTGAAGAAAGATGTTTTTAATGACTTATCACACGTGAACAAACATATTCATGTGTGATTTCAGTTACGTTTCTTATTTAGTGAAAATACTGCAATTGGAAAATAGTGATTTTTTTGACAGAGGAATATCGACATTTGTAATAAAACACAGCAACAGCTGGAACTTATTTCTGGAGTTACAACAAATCAGCTTACTTTTTCAGTCAGGAGTTTTACTTTACTAACCATTCCTACTCACTGCAATATCTTAATACACATGAAATAAGACAAAACGAACATGAAAGTTTCTTTTCAGGAGCTTATTTTAATTTAACAATTCCTTAATATTGGTTAAAAAAGTACTAGATGCACTGGCAGATTATTTCCCTTATGGGAAAATATCTTGTTATCAGTGAAAACCAGTGGAACTGGTACTTTTTAGTAAATATTAATAAACTATTGACTAAAAAAGCTTCTTTATCTTGCCAAAAAGTTACTTTCAAGTTAGTTTTGTCTTATTTCAAGAATACTATAGGCTAGACAAAGAATACTTGGTTTGTGTGTTTACAGTGTTTTATGATCTAAAGTGTAAGAAAAAAGGAGAAACAGAAAAAATCTATCTGATTCTTTTTCACAGACGCTTAACCCAACTGGAGTTGAATAAACTTTATGTGAACATTTCTCCGTCACAGTGAGTGACTCCGACTCCCGCTGCCGCGCGGATCTCCCTCGGCAACGCGGACCCCGGCTTTGGCGGAGCAACAGGGATGTAGAAAAAGAGTCCAGAACAGCAGACCTGCATCTACAACCTGTTCGGGATTTGGCTATTGCAGCGTGACTAACACCCCTGCTGCACCACATATGCTCCTGAATTTTAAGTCTGGCATGCTGCAGGAGGCGCGGGGGTTAATAAGAGCACAGAACAAATGCCATCTGCTAAATAAACAAACACCAAACATTCCACTCCGTCATTTTCCATGCAGGAGAAAAACTTTTCAATCCCGAAAATGAATGTGCGCCATTACGCCCCAGCTCCAGACTGCCTATTATGTTTTATTCCAGCACTTAAAGTTTGTGAAGGAGTGCTCGATATTGCCTATAATATATACACAAGCGGGCTGTCGCCCAAAGGATCGGCGCTTAAATGGGCCCCTTGGGGGTCCTGAGGTGGGAAGGAAAGGTACCACAACGATCCGCCTGGATGTGTCTGCCCGTTCCGTCTGCGTGCCAATTACTCACCGACAGACAGGGAGAGGAGCCTGACAGGCCATAACTGTTTGGCAGATGCCATACACAAATGCTTCACGCCAGCTTGACGTCAATGGACGGAGCCGGATGGGGCCTCGGTCTGACAGCTCGGCTGGAGCGGAGCCAGGCAGGGAAATATAGGAGCGGCGGCGAGAGGATTAATATTACATTCATCTGCCTAACGAGGCCGACAACAGCCTGACAGCGAAATGGGAAGAGAGTTTGTAAGCTTGTCTCCGTGTTTTCACTGCTAACTATTTATGGATTTGAAGCATGAGAAAGAGATTTCATCGCGTTTGGCCTGAGGCTGCGTAATCGGCATCGTGGATAAAGAGGAACTATTATCCAAAACTAACACCTTGCTTGTTGTTGTCCTTCCATTTGGGTTTCTACTACTTCTCAAAAAAAACTTAACCGATTAAACAAACAGTTTTTTGTCAGTAAGTTAATGTTGGACTGCTGGACAAGAAATGGTTTCTGACTTGCCATTCAGAAACCATTTGTTACATTAATTTTAGTTGTGCAGGAGGCTCTACTTCTGCTTTTCAAAGATGTACTGGTGTTAAAAATAATTTTGAATTTTACATAATATTGTATCATCTAATATTATAATTTAAGTTTAATCTGTAAGCCATTTTGATTCAAATTTGGAGAAAAATAGAAATATATTAAATGAATCAAGTTTTACTTTTCAAATTAAATCACGATGATAAAATAACTTAGATGACATTTTAGTTTTTGAGAGCATAAAACGACAAACACAAACCACTGTGTCGTTTTTCTCTCCCTTGTTGTTGATATGGTTATAAATATGCTCTTCATGTCGTCTGATGTTTTTAGCAACAGTACTGACTTCATTACCAGGAATGTTCTGGACAGTTTGAGAGATGAAAGCATAGAAATAAACTGACTCCAGCACCACTTCACTGCCAACAGAGACGACTAAACATACATTTGTTTTCCCTGAAACATCTCTTCCCCTTTTCTGATTTCCTCAAAAACACCCGATAAAACAGCCCCACATCTGTTGTTTTCCATATTTCCATTCACCGTTCATGTTGTGTGATATGAAGAGAGTAAAAAAAAAGCCTTCAAAAGCCAGAAAGAGTCTTTGTTCAGGGTTCATTTATGCCACTGTCAGATCCAAAAAAGAGATTTAACAGAGTGACACAGACAGATTTTGTCCCAAATAAAAGCGAATCCTGAGGAGCATGTGCAGTGGGAAGATTGGATGCAGCGGAGTAAAAGGGGTTGGATAAGCGCCCTTATCTGCAGCGCGCTTACAAATGTCAGGACGTTGGAGTGAAGCTGCGCTTCTGGGCCGATTCAAAGCCAGAAGAATGAGCGGCCTCCCCGGTGACACCGGCCACCTCCGTCACGCTTCTGTCATATTCCACATGACTGCTAACACACACACACGCACACGCACACATACACATGCACACACTTCTATATTTAGTTATTTAGTTTATTGACTAAATACTTGCTAACTTAATATTTAGTGTGGATGATATTGTGAAAAAACATTTTTTGTCTTGTGACAGGCTAAATAACCTAAATTATTGTGTTTATTTTTGACTGTGTACCTTTACACACCTTCCACCCCAGCATCATCCCAGTGGCTCGTTTCTCGGGTGGGTTGGTGTGACATCATCACATCTGAAGGATCCCTGAGGGACAAGAAGCTCAGAGTGAGTCCTCCCAGTCCCAGGAGGTCAGAGGTCGCCCAGTGGCGAGGGGGACGGGTCAGGCACGAGGCGATGCGAGGCTCAATGTGAACATGAAAAAATATCCAGATCTGCCGCAGCGGCTGGTGGGACGAAAAGAGAAGGAGAGCCACTCAGACAGACAGTTGTGCCACCTCTGATTATCCTCCTGCCACTCTGACACGGAGCGATTGAGGCCAGATGAAGGCCTTTGTGGCCCTAAGCGATGTTTAGGGGCAGCAGCAGCAGAGACGCATCAGTTGCTGCTTATATGGGGTCATAATGAGATGTGAAAGCTGTCTCGGACGCTCACAGGCAGGATTGTGGTGAGAAGCGCTGCCCGCTGTAATATTGATGCCCCTTTTTCAGCAGGTTACACTTGGAGGATTCCAGGAAGAAATTGGAAACACATTAGCAACACCTGACGGCTTTGAATTTCAGGTTCAAGGATTCTGAACTTGTTCCATTCGTTTGGAGGAGCTCAGAATGTTAATCATTCAGCGGGATTATCTTCCTGCTGGCTGACGGAAAAGGAAACATCACAACAGCTGTTTGTGCAGAAAGGATTTAGAAAACCATCCTGCGCTGCTAAACTTAATGTTGGATTTACATCACAAACACAAAAACAATATTTCTCCAAACGTGCACAATAAACTGAAATACAGTGGTGGGCACCAAAAACTGCTAACTAAAATATGAGGCAGGAGCTAATGCTAAAAAGCTACAGTACATTAAGACAAAATGGGGAAGCTTTCAAAATAATGAATATGTTAATTTTGTGTCTTTGCATAATAAACATGTAAGTGTTATGCTCTCTGTAAACCTCATTTGGTCATTTGTTGTATTTCTAAGTGCGCTTTTGCCAAGCTTTTGCTAAGCACTATGACAGGTTTTACAAGCATTGGAAGGCTTGTGTCATATCTGATTGAAGCTGGACTTTGACTAGATCACTCTAAAAGACTGGAGATTAGTGGAGATTATATGAGGAAACAAAGTAAAAAATCTTCACCCACAACACTGGAAAAACACAAAATTACCAAATATTTCTGTCTAGTTTCTAGTGCAAATATCTTAGTATACTTGAAATAGGACAGAATTAACTTACAATCAAATAGGAGCTTGTTTGTAAAAACTAGTTCCACTGGCAGATTATTTCATTTATAACATTTTATCCATGCTTGTAAATGAAATAATCTACCAATAGACCAAGTACAATTTCATCAATATTCAAGAATTATGGATTCCTTAAAATGTTTGTGAACTGAAATATTTACCAGAAGTTGAGTTTAAACATTGAGGAAGTTCGCTGCAGTGGAAAGTGTCACCACGACTCTCCAGATCTCATTAAGGCACCAATGAATCTGTGATTTATTCCGTAATGACTCTGGAAAATCATATCAATTAATGACACATCACTGTCGTTAATTCATATATGCAAATGCCGCACACAAAACACATTATTTCAAATGGCTTGAAATGATAAATTTGTCCTTATAATTATGATGATGATTCAAGTCAATGAGCAAACAAATTTCATTAATGGATTAAAAGCTAAAAATGGTCTGTTATCCAGTACTTAGAGGGAGGGGATTAGCCAGCAAGCATATTAGACTTATCTTCATATGCAAATGCGAATGATTAGCAATCACTGGCTCCCCTGAAAGCAACGGCAGGAAAACTTGGTGAGGTTGAAACAATGCGGTTAACTGGAGAGAAATGTTTGAGGTAAAGTCAATCAAAAGCAAATGTTTGTGGCGCTGCCGCGGCTATAAAGGGAATAAGAACAAAACAAAGCAGAGCTTGGTAATTCTGAGCACATTTCACTTCCTGTGAATCCAGCACAAATAGCTACACAGTAATAAATTATCTTTACCACAGGCGTTGAGACAATGGGGATTTTTTTTTTGGCATGGACGGCTGCATCAGTGCCATGCGTCTTTGGGCCGTTTCTCTATTGGCATTCTACTTATGTTGGCTCCAGAACAGCTGCTGATCCTCTCCTAAGCTTAAATTTAGGTCTGGTTGCCGCTGCAGAAGCTCCTCTCAGCGGAGCCAAGCGGCTGATAGCCCTTATCTCATCTCCAGCAGCATGACTGGTTAGACTGGGAGCACACTGGAGCTTCCTGCTCTCTGCAGCTCACTAACAACACTTCCTCTCTGGGTGAACGTCTCTTTGGGCTCAATTTAGACCGCGCATGGTCACCTCGGCCCCAGATTAATCTCGGCACGCTGCGACGAGTCGCAGGGATTTGCTCAGCCGGCTGTGGTAAAGATCTTCGGGAAACAAACTCCGACGTGCAAATAATGGTTACACAACTGGATTCACCCACCTGAGCAGCAGAGTGGCCACTTGCTTCAATGGTTTCTCTAAAACTCACAGTCCTCATATGCTTAAATTCCTTCAAACTGGACAAGACGACAGAGGATGTTGTTCATGTTGAATTCAGAAAGTTTCGCCCTAATCCCTCACCTCGTTAGAAAAACATCAGAGCACAAATTATCTCGATTGTTGGGGCATGGAGGAAGTTCTTTTTAATCTCCAAGGGTACGAAGAGGGCTGTGAATCATTGAGCCGCAGTGACAAAACACTCACACTCTGGGAGGACTCACAACTTGTCAAAGTTCCTAAGGGTGATGAGAGCTGGGGAGGCCAACTCTACTTTATTATAATCCAGACGAGCAGTAAAGAAGCAGCAGATTACAGGGACAGTTGAGGTTTTTTAATGGGTGTTCTGTTGAGTAGTCAATATCTTACCTGCAGTAGAAATCCTGATTAGCTTGACCTGAAGCTAACAGAGTCTAAGACCAAAGCAGACACACCAATTCACAATAAATATTACAAAACCATCAAAAGTGTAAATTAATCCAGATGATTGTATCAAATTAACTTTGCAACGATTCCTTCTTCATTCCTTTCTATGTGGCGACTGTGGGAAGAAAAACTCCTTAACAGGAACCTAGCTAAGTCTCAGCAGCAATGGCGTTAAAATGAAATGTTAAAATACCCCACACCTTTATTTATTGGAGAAGTTTCTGCAGAGGAACTGATGATTATTCAAACAGGAAATGTAGGTTGGAGGCAGTGCGCCACTGATAAGCTTTCTGAATGAAACAATACTTTGAATGATGCATGTAAAAACTTTCCCCAATATGAATTAATTTATCAGGTTAGGTAAACTCTACTTCCTCTTATATATTTATACGATGTAAGTAATGTTTTGCTTTATATTAAGAAAGTTTTCTCTTTGGGGTGAGATTTCCTAAGTAGAGAATGTCTGCTCATTTGGTTTTGCATGACACTTATAATCTAAATCATCTTTTTAAGTAAAAATGGTGGAAAAACTCGTTCATTGGATCCAGTGCAGTCATGAGGCATAAATGTGCCAAACAGCAGCTTTACCACACGAGGAAACGTAACGCCTCTTTGCTGAAAAGCAGGTGTGAGTTTAAACTTTGGAGCAGAAACGACGAGTGTAGGAGCAACATGCTCTAAATCTGTTCGACAGATGAAACCGAAATTACCGCTGCTCTCACATTCTGAAATCCTATTACTATGAAAGACTTTTATAATTGAGTTAGAAATTTCACAGTCCATTACTAATCATGCACTGCGAATATGTTCAAAGCCGGTTTCCATGTCAGACAGCGTCTAATCCTTCTTTTAATGCGCCCAGTCATTAGGCCGGCTATAGGTTCCTCTTCCTCTGTTCGCTGGATGAAAAGCCAGAGCATGAAACGGGGTGGAAGAGTTTGCTCTGGAGAGAAACAGCAACACTTTAGCTCTCGGTGTCCTTATTAGGGTTTTGCTTTCCAAAGCAAGGTCAGAGCATCCACCAACTTTCAGCTTTATTAGCCTTGGGCGAGTCCTCCGGCTCTAAGTGGCTCTCACACAACACCACAGAAAGCAACTTCTGATTGTGCCGTATGTCTCCATTCCTCTTTATGCTCTCCCTCCTCTCTGCTGCTTTCTGCAGAGAAGTTTTCAGCCTCTTCCAATCCTCCTCATTAGATTCTGCCTGGGTAACCTGAGAAAAAGAGCGCCTCTGTCTTCTGCACCTCTCAATCATAGCCTCTGCCACCCCAACCACAGGATTCATCTGCCGGCAATGAGCGACCTTTGACACCTGCGCCTCGCAGGCAGGATTACTACTGAGTCTTGCTCGCGCTTTATTCCCCGCAGCCGAGAAAGCAGAGATGGTCTTTCATGAAATTCAAACTTTAGGTATGAGCAGCCGTAGACATCTGAGGACCTGATTTCCCCTTACCTCCGTCTCTATGTGTGAAGATCAAAAAAAAAAGCTTGAGCCAAGCAGCACAGAGGACTGCTGTGCAGCCTGTGAATTCACAATGATGATAAGAAAGAATAAGGAGCTCAGATGGAAACCAAGGAGTTTAGAAGGACTCACATGTTCTGTCAATTATTTTTCTCTCTCTTTTGTAGGTGGCAGCTAAAAAGCCATAAAGTTACTCTAAAATGTTTCAGCAAAGTAACATCCAAAGGGATAGAGCGTGTCATGGTCATCGATATGACTGGATATCTGTCGCTTTTTTCTGTTCTTTGGGAAAAGATCCAAGCTGGCTAAAGTTATCAGCCTTTATACGGAGCATTAAAGGCTTTTACTCTCCAACTTCTCCACGTTTTGTTGCTTTATAGCCAAAAACTACAAAAATCACTTTGAGATTTTATGTGAAACAGTTTTGTAAAGTAGTGCAACATTCTGAAGAGTAAGAAAAGGAGACGAATAAAAATCTGAAAAGTGTGGTGTGGATTTATACAAAGCAAGTTTTGCTTTGTAGAATCAAGTTTCTTTGTGGTTATGAGTCTGGGAGTCTCTGCAACTTT
>NW_015113808.1:95784-129417 GCF_001443285.1 Poecilia latipinna
TGGATGCATGGATGGATGGATGGATGGATGGACGGACGAATGGATGGATGGATGGATGCATGGATGGATGGATGGATGGATGGACGGACGAATGGATGGATGGATGGGTGGGTGGATGGATGGATGGATGGAAGGATGACACATTTTAACGTGTTAAAAATTAAAATTCATTTCATTTTGGAAAAGTCCTGTTCCAGAACCCATGTGTTGTGTTTTTGGTTCCATAAATCCATAATCTGACGCACAACAACAAAGCTGCTTCTCTGGTAAACTGGTGGCTAATTTCTGCTTCTAAAAACGATCTGATTGGACGATGGACAAGATTATTGTTGTGTTCAAGTTGTGCTAAAAGGAGTTAGCATGTTAGAGAAGCTATTCAAGTCTAAAGTAGCGTCTCAATGCTGAACATGTTGCTAATGCTAATGTCAGCGTTTGCAGCCCACATTTCTAAAGATGAAAGTTTGCATTGATCTGATGGTTGAAAAACCTAAATAGCAGATTAAAAATATTAAATATGTTTCTTGTTGAGTTTATGTCTATTTATTCAATAATTTATCAGCAAAAAGGGTTTTTGAATTGAAAATTTAGCTGATTTTGTGATTAATTACAGAACCTGCAATTAAGTTAAATAAACATTTTAATTAAGTCCCACCACGACTTACAGCATGATAAAATGAGCAAACATTGCATGTAAATGCATAGCAGTGTGACTGTAAAGATCTCCTCACGTTTCCAGAGTCTGAAAGTTTCCATTTGCACACAGTGGAGCCTCTGTGCTGAACTGCAGGCCCACATTCATCTGAACCTCAGTGGAAAGCAGCAGAGCAGCTCCATCATTAGAAAACCATAATCCAAACAAGCTGGAGTGACACTGTAAACCTGTATGTGCCACTGGTCTCATTACACTAACTGATTATAGCCGCATAAAACACTACCTGCCTGAGGAAAGCTCTTCATCCTGAATGGAAGAAATTATGTAGTTATTTTTAAGCACGGCAAATTTATTTGCGAAAGAGTCGGCTGCTGTTAATCACTGATAGAGTTCCCCCCCAAAAAGTTGGTGTTTGCAGAAAATCAGGCTAAATTAATATTTCATCGCTTTCAGCATCAACAAATGGAGCAACCTGATTCCGACAGCTGGCTGCAGAGAACCCCCAACAGAACGTTTGGTGATATTTTTCTGCAAACACTTAGGTTGGAGCTGGCATGGATGCAAAAATCACAACCTGACAACAGATGTTAAATTCTGGTTTCTGTTGCTTTGGAGGCAGCATTCTGTGTTTTAGAGCCTCATACTGCCATTTTACACCACAATAAAGTAACTATGTTAACTTCAGTTGTTTAAAAAATGGAATAACACAAGTTACTTGAAATAAATTGTACATTGTAACTTAACGCCTTGAAATTGGGCCTATATCTCTTTAAAACTCTGCCTCGAGAGGAGGCTACAACAGGCTCTTCTGTTAACTTTTTAACAACATTTTTACCAGAGTTTCAGTGAAGTAGATCATATAATGAGTTCAGCAGTTCCACCAGGTGTTTGCCAATTGCTGCTGGCTAGTCTGAAGGAGCTGCTATGCAAGGTGGAAGCGTAGAAACTGCAGCTCTGAGGAGGAGCTGCGCCTGGAAGGCGGGGCTATGTCCACTCAGGCGTTTTGCACAGCTGAATGGTTGCCATAGTGATTAAATAATTAATAAAACATGCATGAAAGAAACAAGGCAACACTGCAGCTAAATTTATGATAAATAAATAACATGATGTAAAGATCAAAAAAGTAGGTTTTAAAAAACAATTTAAAAAAGATTTTTAAAAGTCGAGGAGGAGCTGCGCCTGGAAGGCGGGGCTATGTCCACTCAGGCGTTTTGCACAGCTGAATGGTTGCCATGGTGATTAAATGATGCATGGAAGAGTCAAGGCAACACTCCAGGATAGTTAACATTATAACATGCTGTAAAGCTAAAAAAAAGTGATTTTATACAATACTGCTCATTTAAGACAGGCGTCACATGAGATACAAAATCCCAGTCAAGATACGCATAAATGAGGACTTGGTGGGAGCAAACAGTACAGTTATAAGAGAGAAAGCAAAATATTGAGATAGAACCTAAAAAGATAAAGCAGAGACAAAAAAGATGAGGCGACACATAATCCTGGAGGCTTCATCAATCACTGGGAGGGGAACTCCGCGGCTTAAAGTCCCGCTCCACTTTTGTCATTGACGAAAAATGGCTTTCCGCGTAAAAAACGAGCACAATCACGCGCACACGCCGCGGCCCTGTATTGATTTTTACGGCGGCTGGTGGGTAGCGAAGGCAACGCTCTCAGAGCAGATGTCTAATGGTGTTTAGAGACTCTCCACTTTATCAAGCCAGGCCAGCACTGACAGTTAGATGCTGGAGGGCAATTAAAATTAAAGCCTGCCTGATTAGAATATCATATTCATCTGGATGGTAATTACTATGTCTGGCTCCGTATAAATAATTAATTATGCAAAACCCATGCAGCTGCCACTGGCTAGAGTTAACTGACTTTCTGTCAACGTCTCACAGTTCTAGAAAGGATAAAGAGATTTGGGAAATAAGCTCTTTAGCTGCTATCTGGAAGCCCGCTGGGTGAGCGTGCAGCGCCCATTGAAACAGTGGCAGTCTGCCCTCTGTGTGCAGGTGGCTTCAGCAAGACTTTCAGCCTTTTCTTCTTCATTTCTAAAGGAAAATAAACATTAAAAAAGAAGGATGGCTGTCTTTCTGCTTTTCTTTTGTAGTCTTTAACTCCTTGGTTTCATTTCAACATGTTAGAAAGAAAAAGAAAGGATATTTTTATTGAAATAATCTAAAAAAAAAAACCAAGAATAAATTATATCCATGTTTTTCCAAAGGCCCAGTGAAAGTCTAGACCGTAATTCAGTTGGGATTTTGTGACCAGACTTTAAAATACGTTTTCAGAGATAATATTAACCTTCAAATCCTGAGATATTTTGCAAATAGAAATGGGCAATAAAAAGGAAAAAAAGAAAAAAAAATCTGGAGCAAAAGTTAGTTTTACTGAAAAGATAAAAAAAACAAAAAACCCAGACTCAATTTGGTGTAAATACAAATGCACACCACACTTTTCAGATTTTCTGTTTGTAAAGATTAGGAAAACAATGCATAATTCCCCCTCTACCTCTCAATTATGAACAATACAAACATTAATTGAAGTTTCTGGTTTTAACATGACAACATGTAGAATATTTTTGCACGGTTGTTTGAACTAATCTAGAAAAGTAATCCGTTTCTGCTCTTCCAAGATTATTTACTGCAGGAATCATAACATTAGGACAGAAACATGCAGGAAAGCACGATTCTACGAGCCATCACTTTCCTCAGGATTACAAAATATCTCCAAAAACATTTAGATAAAACCCAATAATGATCCAGGTGAATGAGTTTAAGTTTCTAAGCACGCAAAAATAAACAATTAGCAAATGTTTAATAAATGAAGCTGAAATCATGTTCCTGTTGTACACTTCATTACTGTGACCTTCTCCAAAGACATCCATAGCTCTCAAATTAGCCCCATGCTGTTAAGGACGTTAATATGGTAATCAAATGCAGAAGGTTATATAAGCAGTGAAGGTTATTCCATTACATGGGGGACAATGAGGGCAAGGAAATGGAAAACAGAGCAAAAGCCCCCAAGATCACAGAGTATTTATCAACCTGTACATGTCTCCGTGGTAACGCGCTCCCATTCACTGCCACTGCAGTTAACCAGAGGTAATTATGATAGTATGGAAATATGAAGCAATGAACATTCTGGACCAGAAAGGACTTCCAACCAACACAGATTAGACCCAGTTTATGAGAGGCAAAATGTACCACGGCGAAAAAGGACAGATTAAGAAAAAAACGAGAAAGTGAATTTCTGCCAAAATACTCAAATTTTGAGATCTCAGACATTTTCTAGAAAACAAGGAAATTTCTGAATTTGAAAAGTGTAAAAAACTTTTTAGAAAAATGTTAAGATTGATCTCAGACATTTGTAAACAAAACTTAAAAATTTCTGAGTTTGAAAAGTCAAAGATTTGCAAGAAAAACTTTTCCAAAAAGCAAATGATCGTTCTGAGCTCCAAAAGTTGAAAAATTTCTAGAAAATACAAAGAAACATTAAGATTAATGTCAGAATTTTTCTGAACCTTTGAAACTCAGGGAGAAGAGTTTTCTAAAAACTTCTGATATGTAAAATTTTCAACGATTTCTTTCAAACATATTTTCAAACTCAGACATTTTCCCATTTTTGTCTGGAAGATTTCTGAGATTAATCTCAACACTTCTGGGTTATTTGGTGGGAATTTACTGCTCTTAAATCTTTTAAAGAGGAGCCCCTGATACGCCGTCATATTATCTCCACACTTTAAACATGATAATCTAAATTTGAGCTGAACTTCACTGCAACCTGTGACATCACAGCTCCTGCTTTGGATGTCTGTACATTTCCCAGCAGCTCTGTGTTGCTTTCTAATTAAAGAGCAGACAGACTGTGAGATGAAGTGTTGCAAAGCTTTGCATTCAAGGCCAGTTTTTTCCATCGGCACTCATTGAGGCATGGCACCTGGTGTTTGCTGTTTCACTAACGTTGCTATTGATTTTAAGGTTCCAGTGACCACCGGGATCAGCGGGATAATTGTTTTCAGGAATGTTTTACTTGATGTATGCGTGTTTTCCTCCGTAGCCTGGAGGACTCCGTGATGAGCGAGGCCTTCTTACATGCATTCTTTGATAATTGTTTCACAGTGGGAGGCTAGGTGATTATGGAGATGTGAAGGCGCTGTGGGCCATAAGCTCCAATTAAACAACGCTGTGCGTCTCGCTTTGAGACGATGCCCAAGTGGATTCAGAAAAAGTCAAAATGTGAGACTTTGTTTAGACCGGAGGTGTCCAAACGTTAAGGGCCAAAATCATCAAGTCCAATGGAGTTGTGTGCCATAATCACAAGGGAAAAATAAAAACAAAATACTGATTTTTTCACCTACTTAACAATAAACTAAGCTGCAATATGTTAAACGAGTAAATCAGTCCGTTTTTGTTGGTAAGAGACGTGTAAATTATTAACGCTTAAGAAGCTCCTACTCTGACACAATAATCCTCCATGATGCCATTTACAATCATCCCTTTGGACTGAGAAACAGTTCATATGATGAGTTCAGTGATGTTCAGTGCCACCGGGTGTTTTGCTAATTGCTGCTGCCGCTAGTCTGAAGGAGCTGTGGGAGAAACCTGGGAGGGTGCTTTGTATGATTTGGCTGTCATGGGAGATTCAAGGATTCAAAGCATTTTTCAATGATAAAATGACATTATAACATGATATAAAGCTAAACAAATTAATTATTTCCCTCCTAATCTTTTATTACATCACTGTGTTGCGTTTCTGTCTGAGGAACTGTGACCTGATGCCAGAATAGGTGCAGATTGTTCCCAGCTGCTGGACTTGCTGTTTGTGTCTGCATGCATTTACTGCAATTTGCTTTGTAAATCCAGAGCAGAAATGGTTGGAAAACAGCTGCAAAACTGGAAGAGATTCCCAGTTCAGGTTCAAACAGAAACAAGGATTGATAGTCTCCTTTGATTTTATGAATTTTGAAGGAGAGAAAACACTGAGCTGACTTTCCTTTTGTCTGCTGTTGTGTGTAAAAGCGGAGAGAAACGTCAGCCCACGGCTTCATCTGGGTTCCTGGAGAGGCACCTGGTGCTGCTGGCACGCCGGACCTCATCAGGAGGGAAGAGGATGAAGTTTCAGTCTCTGGCTTTGGGCTTCTGTTTACAAGGTCACAGCTGCCTCTTTGGTGGCCCGCTCCGCCTCGTCTGGCATCGGTGTGTGTGTGTGTGTGTGTGTGTGTGTGTGTGTCCTCTGCTGCCACCTTGCATGGTTTAAAGCAATCTACCTTCCCTCTGATGGCTTTTTTAGGCAACATGTTTGCACATGTCATCAACCCAACACAGACAAGACACTGAGAGGCAGTGGGAATCTGTCCCAGTGGGAGGAAAGGATTACAAGCTAAGGTGAAGAAGTGAACCTGCGACATAAATATGTATCCTACATGAGTGGCAGCGGCAGCTTTAAAGATCAGATCTGTTTATTCAGTGGGTGATTGAAGAGCAGCAGACGCTGGAGCAACAAGGCGTCTTCAGATCTTTTTTTCCGTTGTGTCGGGAACACAAAGAGCCGCAGACACCAAAAACACGGACACAACAAGAGCTGATGGGAAGGTGTGTCACCCGGCTTTGCAACAGTAAGAAGAGAAAAAGTGATGTGAGCAGAAAGAAATGAAGATCCTCACACTTTTTCTTTTTCATGATCACTGTTATATGGGCTTGGTTGAGCACCTGCTGTGGGGAGATATTGACTGCAGGAACAGGAAAAGCGGCTGGGTGTGAGGTGTGTGTGTGTGCGCGTGTGTGCGCTGGACAGAGGGCGTCGTCAAAGCTCTCCCGTATTCCTTAGCATGGATGCTAAAAGACGTGAATCCCCCCTGGCGGGAGACTGAGCAGAATGTTGTTTGAAGACATGGGAAGAAAAGCTTGGCCAAAATACATCAAGACTGTTTCATGTAAGATATGAAATTTGCATTGAGCCTTTTCAAATGGGGCCTTTTATGTCTGAGAATGACTGACAGTCATAATAGCCAGTCTACACACAGACAGAGGAGAAGAGGAACGGGCAGAGAGCCAAACCTGAGGATACAGCCAGAACATAAAGCAGAGTGTTAGACTGGAACATTTCAGTTCAACACGGCTTAGAGCGCCGACACAACAGAAGCTCTTTCTCTACGTTATGGCAGTGGACACAAAGAAGAAAACACAATAAATATGTTTTGGTTCCAAAAGTAAAACTGTTTTAACTGTAACAAACCCATAAACTAAATACAAGGAGAAGGAAATACATTGTTCCTTCCTCTTTTTGTGCAAGAGAATTGAAGAACAACTCTGCAATGCAACTTAATCAGTAAAATACTCCTGAAAGTAAAACATTTTTCTTCGTTAGGATTTAGCTTGACTCGTTATAAACAGGTCTGCAACTAATGATGATTTCAATAATCCGTTCAGTCGATAAATTAGATTAACACACTGGCTGCAGAGTTTTTATTTAACCACTTAAGTTCATTTTATACAATAGAAATAAGCAAATAATTAAATTCCTTTTCTCAATAGGAAAATAAACATTTTATTGCCTAAAATGCAATAATAACTCTTTAATGCACCCTCGATCATTTGTAGGAAAGGATGCATCTGCAGCCAAAAAATACTTCAGGCCTTTTTGGTTGACATCAATGAAGAGTAGGTTTACAATGTAATCTGTTTATTTTTTTAGACTAATCAATTAGTAAATAGATAGCAAAATGTGCTAAAAAGGAGGCTGTAGATCATTTGAATTCTGGGTAGAACATTTTTACAGACCAAGAAGGTTTTTTTTTTATTGTAAATGCAAAATGTATACATTTTGTACAGTTTTGGCTTAATTAATATTATTTTAGTAAATGACCTTTTTGTGAGTCTCTAGTTGACAATCGATTACTAAATCAGTTGACGATCATTTCAGTAATCAATTAATCACAATTAATCGTTTCAGTTCTTGCAATAAATAGCAACAAATCTAGTTTTCTTTCTGATCCATAGAGGTTCTGAGATGATTGTGTGTTCAGACCACAACTATAAATAAGTATCAGATGCTTCAAACGGAACCTTTTGGATCCAAGTCATGTACAATTTACTGATTTTGCTCTGTTTTGATATGACTTGTTGATAATTCAGATACGTCTGTCATCATTTTGACTTTTATTGTGAAGTTTTGCAGACCTGGTAGGAGAGAGAGATTTCCTGACAAATTTAGAGCAAAGCAGCTTCAGCTGGCCAGGCTTAGTCAATTATTCTACATCATATAAAAATGCTGAGTGCTCACAATAAAAAAACATAAACATAATTTTCTGGCGCTACGTCTTGACATTTTTACTGATAATTATTAACCACATACATGTTTTCTGGAGTGTGTGTGTACTTTGGTTAAAACACACTGCATCTTCCAATCACACACAGCAGAAACTGGAAGTTGACACCGTAGCTGTGATGGTATGAAGAACCAGCAGACTGTAACCAGCCTCAATACGGCAGAGCCCGGAGGATTCAGGGTGTCATTTACACATTGTTGATTCCAATCAGACCCGCACCAACATGCTGGGGAGACATGGAAAAACCATGCATTTACAATCAGTGTTTAGTCATAATTCAATGCCTCTGGAGCTTGTGTGTTTGTGGTAACGTCCTCCTGCTGTTCTGTCAAATCTGTTTCAGGCAAAAGCAACATTCAATTTCCAGCTGCAGAGCAGGCAGCATAATGTGCAGCCGCCACAAAGCGCCGTGTTTCGTCCCAGACTGTGAGGTGTTTCTGGAAAAAATGAAACAGGAACAGGGCCTGCTAATTGAAGCAGTCATGCTTCCTGGTTTCCATTAAAGTAATTGGCATATCAATTTAGGACATACATATTTTGTAGAAACATGCAACTGAGCTGTAAATGACGTATGAAAGCAGTGATATGCAGAAGCTAACCGATATAAAACCATCAGCTAAAAAGTACAAAAGCCTTTTTATTTCAGGTAGTTATCCAGACTTTGGCTGCTGCTCAGGATTGTTCTATAATTTGCAGGCTCTGAAAAGTGTTTATACAATAAATGATATTTTCTACAAAGCGTGGAAAGAAATAAAAGGTGAATTATACGTTTGGACTTTGGATCAAAGCGTATTTATTATTTTCCCCCTGTAGGAAATTAAATCAGACAAAAATCAGATTGTTTTAGGTGCAAAATTATTTCTATTTGCTAACTTTCTGAATAATAATAATAATGTTTGTTTTTTTTAAATAGTTTGTTTCTTTATGTTCAGAAGTTTACATAGATTTTATCAGAACAGTAGAAACTGTTCAGATTGTTGGACCTCTTTCTAATTTTGTTTTTTTAACTTTTAATGATTTTTGGTTCTGGATTTTGTGCAGGAAGGATTTATTTTTCAGATTAACCATAGAAACAGGACAAGTTTTTTATAACAGCTGATCAACAACTCAAATAACACCTAAACACTCATTTCAACAGTTAGTCTGCTCCTCTCAGAGAAAATGTTGGATTTGTTTTATGTCAAACATGCAAACACCTCCTTTGCAAAACCTCCACTTAACAAATCATATCAAATTCCTATTCTTACTTGCTTGGTGTGTAAACTCCTTGTTCACAGGAAAACTGCAACAATAATAACTGCATGAAAAATCCTCAGAGGGAGCAGAGGAACCTCTTTGGGGTTATTTTGAGGTTGCAGACTGGGAAGCAGTCTCCCTGCCACATGGATATGGCATCAAAGCCATGACTGAGTGTGTGACTGAAGGACCTTCCCCCCAAAACAGAGACATGCTTCTCCAATAACAAACCCAAGATCACCAGAGACCAGAAGGAAAAAGAGCCTTCAGGGAGTAATTCAGAGCACAAAACAACTTAAATCAAGAATAAACACAATAAGGAGACGAACAGGAAGAGCTAGCTCCAGAAGAACAGAGAAGATGTTTGTTCAGGTCGATGTGCCACCATCACAGATTAATCCGGATGATAAGGTTATTGTGATAAACTTCTATATTGTAGTTCTGAGACCATTTCCAAGTAATATAATGATAATGGCATCATAATAATGCAAGAGCACATTCTCAAAGATCAATAAACTTTAAATTCTAACATTTAACTCTGGAACTGGAAGACATTTTAAATGTCCAAAATGAATAAACAACCAAAACAGGAACAATAAATAAAATTAAATATGAAACAAAAATGTCCTTCAAAAAGAGACTAAAGACTCTCGTCATCCAGAGAAAGGAAAGAAAAAATGGAAATTGTTGAGCTCATTTTAATTTATCACACGGTTAATTTATTTATTTATTGCGACAGTCGGCTTAACATTGAGACAAAGATTAGGCTTCTGAAAATCACCTTTAATTATTCATTGAAGGAACTTGTTCCATTTCATTTTCCTGTAGAAATTATATAGAGGTAAACTGGCTACAAATATAAGTTATATGGTAATTTTGAGGAAAAATATGGTATACTCTCATTAGTGTTAATGTAGCAATATTATGCAATTTTGCATTTTAAAACTTCATCCAAGGTTGCACTAAATGTATAAATGCCCTCTGTGAACAAGGTCTGTAACTCCAAGTGGAGTTTATTATAATTATAATGTAATTTCTTTCTCTCTCCAAGATGGCTGCTAACGCCTTTGCTCTTCAGTCAGTATTCTGGCGTGCTGACGTGTGTCTTGGCTCATCCCTGCATTCCTTGAATGCTTGTTGGAATCATCCCACCAGCAGTCACCTGATGCTGGTGGTCTAATGGTCTGGATGACCCTGTGGAAACGCCGCCACCCTGGATCTTTCCCATCTGCCGCATGCTGGATGCGGAGAATAATCTGCTGATGTCCTTGAACAGAAACGACATCACCATAACCGTGTCTGTGGGCAACGATGTGATTAAAATATGTGAGCTCTGGCAGAGATTTATGAGAGAAGGGGCAACGGGGAAAATTCACAAATTTTAAACAAAGAAGCAGAACCGCAGGATGGTTTTGGCCTGCAGATGCACTTTGTAAATATTTTTACATATGGACTTACACTTTAGGTGCATTTGTGTGGCTTTGATCAGAGATATATGCATAACGTAGTAAATTCTGCTAATAAAACAAGTTTTAAGTCATTTAAAGAAGGAAATGTGAAGTCAGTGCCTCGGTGGAATCAGCTCGGTTTGCAGAGCTGCTGGCTGCACTGATGCTCTTCAGCTGGAAGGTCCAGGGTTTGAAACCCAGCCGGGTTTTTCTACTTGTCCTCCTTGTGCATGTCTGGGTTATACTCTGGTTTCCTCATTAGTCTTCACTGTCCATCTGTTAGATACTGACTGCTCATAACCTCTCAGCAGTACTAAACAAGGCATATCCTTGTTAAAAATAATTTGTAGTAGATTATTAGGAAATAGCAGAAGCCGTTTGATTTATGGCATTTCATAGCAGCTTATCTGCACAACTATGAACAACTAAAGGTTTGTTTATCTTTTTGATATGGAAATAATACATTGCTGTGTTTAGCTATATCTGATCAGACATGAGATAATTATTGAAATATAACATTACATGCATAAAGAAATAAATACTGTCCCTGTGTTTTAATTGTTTCAATAATTTGGTGCAGTAAAGCTGATTTCCTTTCAGTGTAGCAGCTCTACTGTGGTTCCATAAAACTGTAATTGTATTAACTGGGTTGTGCAGGCAGCTATCTGAAGCCTCCATGCTGCTGCATTATCCCATTTACCACCAATCCTTTTGCAGCAGTTGAAAGGATGAGCGTGTTGGTTTGGGTTGGATCACCTCCAATGCCTCCTGGTGTTTCTTCTTCTACTCCACTTCCAGATCAGCTTCAGACCACGGCCTGAAACCCGGCACTTCACCAGACTGACTTTTCTCAGTCTGCATGGACCTGGCATAATGGCTATATAAGCTGGCAGAAAAGAAAATAATGATTTCTATCTGTACTTTCTCATTGTTCTACCCATCATGGTGCAAACCTAGCTTCTCTGCAAATGCATTTTGCTCTGAATCATAGCTTGCACCAGTCGGAACAACATATGTAATCATAAAATTAGCCAATACTAAAATAGAGGTGCATGCATGCCAGAGCAATTTGCACAAACGCACCATGACCGCCGTAATACGCGCCCATATGGAAATTCTAACATGTGCTGGCTAGCCACATAAACACCTGGCGCTGGTGTAAAATGAAACACTCCCACGCACGTCTTGGACATTCTATACCGTAACTGCATCTCAAATTTACAGAGCTAACAAAATAACTGTTTAACTGTCACGTTAAGTGGAGCCCGAGATTGTCCCAAACAGATGCTAACGCCAAAAGAATAAGTGATGAGGAGACGGTGTTAGCTTGGAGTGCGACTGTGCAGTCAGCTTTTAGATGGAAGTGTTGAGCAACGGAAATGAATGGAGATGAATTACTGCGGGAAAGTCAAATACAATAAATACACAACATGTGGAATAACTGCTGAAGAAAATACCAACGTTCCTGCACATTTTGGACGTCAACATTACAGTGGACGTGAAATTTTATTTTAATTTACTTGGAAAGGACATTGCACATCAAACTAACATTTCTGTAATGTTAAGAAATGTTTCTTCTTCTACTGTTTTGGCTAATTTGCCCCCCCCCCCAAAAAAAATCATGTGTTGATTTCTTAGGGAACAGCTAAAATCTGAAAATACTTTTGACCTTCTCTGAAAATGGTCATAACCACCTATTTTAATACTTTAAACACCAGATATACCTTAATATGCATTAATGTGGAACTCCACAAAAAATAACATCTACATTCTTCCTTTTCTGCAGCCAATCAGCATCAACAGAAAATTTAATATTTTAAAAGTGGTCTGCAAAGAATATGCAAATACTGAACCAACAAATAGGCAAAGGACCACTGTATATAATCTACCATTTAAATTTCCAGAGTTAATATCTTTCTTAGCTGATTTTAAAGTATAAAAACCTCATTTTAATGTGTAAATATTCTTACACTTCACTTTTGTTCTTCAAATTATATAATTTTATTCATCACATAAAATTAAATAAACTCAAACTCCAGGAATTACCACGGCTTTATGGCAGCCATTTTACAGGAGCTACGGTTTAATATGAAACCTGCTAAAGCGCACGCAGGGCTGTATGCAGTATGTAAGACAAACACCCAGATGGAAGGAGGACTGAAGGAAGAAAAGTTTGAAGGAGGAATTGGATGAAGGAACGATAGATGGAGGGAAACATCAATGGATCAAAGAATAGATGGATGGATGCTCCTTTTAAAAATTGAATAGAGAACAAAGGCTAGAAATAGATCGATTTTTCAGCTCTTTTTTTCTTTCATGTCAAAGTTTCTCTGTTCACTACCACACTTTTTATAAAGCTCACTGGCAGACCTCTGCTATAACATGCTAGAAATACCTAAACTGCTCATAAACCATCATTTTCAGCCAATATAAAAGATGATGCGGGTGCATGTTGTTGAAAATCAACTCATTTAAAACTGATTTATATGCAATTTTTTCATGTGGAAAGCTTAATGCCTCCACCAATCACAGCGGGGAAAGGACAGATTGGCTTCTAATGCCTATCCAATACCTTGCTGCAGTTCACCTATGTGTTGTTTAATAAGGTGAACTGACCTTTCATCATGGTCATAAATCAATGACATTCTCCATGCTACAGCATTGCATGCAGATGCATAATATTATCTTCCTGTTTGCTCACGAACACACACACACGTGCACACACACACACACACACACGCAAAGCCACAAATCCACATTTCTATCCACATTAGGACTTTGTATTGACTTCCATTCATCTTAGTAAATGCATTTCCAGCATAATCCTAACCCTAAACTTAACGTAGGTTAGGATTATGTTAACAATAACGTTATTGTGCCTCTAATCCTAATCCCCAACCCTAAAGAAGGGGTTCCACTGCATTGGGACTGGACCAATCAGTCTTCAGAAGGCTGGTAAACATCCTAGAGAAGGTCCTGACTAGAATAGGTAAACGAGCGCACACACACACACACACACACCCACACACACACACACACACACACACACACACACAAAGTCAAACTTAAAAATAAATCCGTGCTTCACTGCCCCTCTCCTTACACATGTGCACTGATTTTCTTTACACAAACAGTCTTGCAAACAAAGTGCTTTCAGCCCCAAAGCCAGTGATGAAATAAAGGAAACTAATTTCCTGTAGTGACTGTACAGTTGTGGATGTGTCTGAAATTACCTGAGCCAGTGTGAGGGGCACAACAGAAACAGATGAACAAAGATTGCATTTGATTGCAGGTAAATTGTAGACGTTGGCGTTCGCCACCTTTGATGTTGTTTTTGAAAGAACCTGCTGGCCTTTCAGTCAGTGATTACTGTCCCTTTTTGCTGAGGCATAATGGCCGAGGTGCAGCTTCGTAATGAAAGCATTACCACCAGCAGAGCAGAGTAACAACCGCAACGTCCAGATTCCACTCATTTACCTCCCAAATAATCCTTCACCTCACCCCGCAGCAGCGGCAATAACCACAAAATCAAAAGTAATGCTGTCTCATCTGTCAGAGAAAAACAATATAAAAGCAATGTATTTCTTATTTCTCTGCCTCGCATGCTGAATCCCTTTCTCTATCTTTGATCACTAAAGTACAGCCCTGAAGCAGAGCACTTTCTCCAAATTGCAATTTATTTTTGCATCATCAACACAAAAGAAGAGGCAATAAACTCTCACAGTGTGCCTAGAAACACTTTCTTCTCCTGGGTTCTGCCACAGGCCCAGATAGAAACATAAGTCCACACATGGCTGTGTTTCTGTGGAGGGGGAGGAGGAAGGGGAGGAAGAGGAGGAGGTGGGGTATTTGGAATATGTTCCCCGCTTCTCTAATAAGCCACCGGCTTGATGCCACGGCTCTCCTGCATGGGAGGAGATAAGAACTGGCAGAGCGGCGGTGTGGGCTCCCATCGAAACCCAGTGTGCCGCTAAGCCCCCTCACCGCCCCGAGCAGAACCTCAAAATGAGCACACACACAGTAGGTGCACCGGCACACAGGATACAATGGCAGCCCACAATGAGGTAACGTTATGATTACAGATGCAAGAGCACAGACGGCGCGCTGGGAATACGAGGTGGAGGCAGAGCGGAGGGAAGCGGGGGGTGTAGGGAGGAAAAGGGAGAAAATAACAAGTGTTAAGTCCACTGAGACAGCATTAAAAAAGCACAAAGCTCTGGTTGTTGTTCAGAAAGAGTGAGACTACTGAACTGAGGAATCCCCACTTTTTTCCTTATTCTTACTCCAGCAATGCTCTTCCCACAATCGGTTAATTTCTTTTTTTATAGGAATTTATTTTTATATGCTTCAGCAACGGTAGTAATAACTTCACTGAAGAGGAGAAGCGTTTGAATTTGTGAGGGCGAATGGGAATCATTTGCATATCAAACCGTGTTACTCGGACCACATGGGAGTTAAACTCTCTTCTTTAACCAGACGAGATTAACCCCCATGCAAATGCAGCAGATGCCAAACTCTAATAAATCAGCACAGAACAGAGCCTGCATCTGTGGAAGACATTGTTATGAAGGCCATTCCACACTTCTCCTGTCTTGTCCTCAGTAATTGCAACGCTGTTGCTTGTCCATCTGTGGAGTGATTTGTGAGGAAAAATATAGGTATCAACTATTCTATGAGAGCAACAGCAAAGTGTAAAAAAATCATTTCAGCCTTATTTACATTTTAGTGGTGAGTGACCATTAGCTGCAAGTCCAAAAGATGCCCAGGGCCGTCATTATACAACCTGTCATTCAGTTTTCATATATTTCCAAACACCAAAGTATTGAACTAACAAAGCTTCGTTTAACACAGTTGTGTGGCGTAAAAAGTCAAAATCTCCTATGTGCAAAAAATTCAACATTTATTTCTAGAATAAAGAGTGGCTCAAATGTTTAGATACAGTTCTGTCTTCAGTTTTTGGAAATATGTGTGTTCATATGTTTTTAATTAGTGGCTTTAGAAGCAAATCGGATTTGACTGTTCACTTACTTTTACTGCTTTTACTCAGGTCACCTCAAAGTTCCCTGCAAGACTTTAGTTTAGGGAAGGTAACATCTTATTTCATGCCAATAATCTCCAAACATATTAATGTTTTTTTAATTATCTCTGCACTTGTTAGGGTTAAAATGCATTTTATGTGTTTGTGAAATATGTGTCAAAAGTTCCTAATGAGTTATCACTTTTGTTAATGAAGAACTTCAGAAGACTTTGAGATAATCCATAATCACTTGTACCTTTGAACATCGATTCATGTGTTGAATTTTGCATCTTAACCTGTGTTATAAGAAGAGTAATGTTAAAACAGTCAGATAATATTTTCTCTCGGGTAAAATGACATTGTTATTATGTTTGGTCTTTCTCTGAAGTGAATCAGGTAAAAAAAAACAAACAACAACCTAGAATTCAGTTTACTGTTGACCATCTGATGAGACATGTAACTCATGTTACTCCTAGCCTACTTCTGATTGGCTGATCCGTCCCTCTTGACGACTCCTCTCCCAGAACACACTGATAAACATCCATCAAAAACTTCAGGACTCCTGCAGATGGAAAACTATCTGATAGTGAAGGCGGTCTAGTTCAAACAAAATATCAACATTCCTGTCCGAGACCATTTCTGCATAAAAATGGCAGCAAACTTTCGACCAATCCCACAACATTTGCACATAGATCTATCAAAATAGATCAACCTAATGCAGAGTTTGGCAGGTGGATGACTCTCCCAAATGAAATAATGCAATTTTTGCCTATGTTGATGAGAGGCGATGTCACACTTCGGCTGACGCATGTGAAAAAAACTGAAGACATTACAGAGTTGCATCACTAAATAAGACATCATAACATAACTAATCTTTGCTGGGTTGACAGTTGTTGTGAGTTTGATCATTTCTATGTTAGCTGCTGGAGGATTAAAGACATAAACAGATGCCTCCTGCTCAGAGACAAAGCCAACAGACTTATGATGAAAACCCAATAGTGCAAGCTTCATACCATTCCTAAAGAATGGAGTCAGCTCCAGAGTATCATGGATGACTGAACTGGTGTATTTACAACAAGGTTCTTATTCTGCAGAAGCTGGGTTTGTCTGTTAACCCTCTGCTATCTTCTATGGCAGTAGACAGTTTTAAGGGCCATACTGACAGTCTAAAGCAGGGAAAATCCCCCTTAGGAATTCCCCTTATACCAGAGCCTCTGAGAGGGCTCCAACCAGGGGGGAGAGGAAACTGAAAGACTGCAGAGAGAACAGCGAGATTTAGGACGGAACGAGCTACCCAGAGGAAACTACATAGGAAATGGATAAAGATAGCAAAACACAATATAACAATTAAAACTGAGAGAGACTTTAAGCACTTGGCTGTCAGTAAAATCTTGTTTCAAACTCATCCTGAGCATGAGTTCAGTTGGAGAATTAAGGGCTGAAGACAACAATAGATTTAATTTACAGAAACAGATTGGCTATGATATTTCTTAGGATATGACGCATTCCAGATCTGTAACATCTGATGAGGCTGGAATTAAAAAACACACATCAGTGAGTAGATGGAAAAGGAAACTTTAAGGTCAATAAGACTTCCAAGATTCAGCAATAATTTACATAAAAAATGTAGGCCTAATTTTATGGAACGATTAAATGTTACTTCCCTTCACTGACTGTTTTCAGAGGTACACCTTCCTGGGTTTTGGAGGATGACATTGTCTGAGCAGGAAGAGGTTGGCTCTACATGAATATTAAAAATTTGGTAAAACACATTGTTAGGAATATTCTGTGTCAGCAGCAGCATACTGCATATTGCAACCTCAAAAGTAAAAAGAAAAAATCTGATATGGTGCCAGCAACATAAACTGCAGTAGAGCCGCAGAAAAGAGAAACAATAAGAGGATTCTGCAATTCCCTTTTGAATCCTGAAATTCTCAAGAGGCAACAAGGAGCAACGCTTAAGTGATTTTCCTCTTCTTTTAATTTATATTTTCATCTTTTATCAAATACATTGTGGCCTTTTAAAAGTAGCGAGCAGAAAAATACACGTGTGTTTTGTTGGAATGATATTGTGACATTATTTTTCAATTGTTACAGTTACAGTCTGAAAGTAGCACGATTTGTTGAAATTCTTCTCCAGAACATAAAGAGTTATAAAGTATCTTGATTGGAGCCACAATTCCAGAAATATGAACTCTAAAACTGTGAAAAGTGTTTGAATATGGAGTATTTATGCAAATGTATGTTTTGGGGAGGACTCTCAGGAAGAAAGTTCAAAATACTGAAAGTTGTACCTCTGGTTGAAGTACAGGTCCAGTGGTTTATGTCATTAGCGAAATCAGTCATGTTTTAGGACTGTGAGAGGAAACCAGGATGCCCAGAGAGAACCCACGAGTTGAACATGCAAACTCCTTTCAGACAGACCCCAAGATGAAATTTAAACCCAGGACTTTCTTGCTGCACAGGAACATTCTGCTATAATTCTGCCAAAGGATGTTTGGTCTGTTTGCACCTCAAAAGTCATTCTATCTCCATACATCTGCTAGTGGCCACAGGGCTGCCGTCATCCTACCCACGACTGCTTGTGAACGGTTATGAAGGTCTCTGGGTCTGTTTTCTGAGGTTGCTGACAGCTGCAGAGGGAACTGGCTCCTTTCCGCTATTCGCCCTGCCAGCGTCCCGTGCCAGCGTCCAAACCAACTTGGCTGAGCTATGCCGCAAACTATAGGGAGGCCATCGACAACGGGAACTCATTCTCTCACCCCGACACAGAAACACAGACAAACAAGGGCACAGGAACAGGATACAAACATTTTACTGCAAACAGATTGGCAAGAACGAAAGAAACCTCTACAGAGTTTGAGGCTGCGGTGACTCAGAGAGGAGACATGGTCCACTTGCAATCAAAAGGTTGCAAGTTTGATTTCACTGCACACCCAGCCCTCCTAACATATGCCAAGTGTCTCGGGGCAAGACTCTAAATTTAGCATTCTTATCTGGGTATTAGTGTTTCAATGTGTTGCTTAAGAATTTTGAAACCAATGTATAACTTTTTTACACTCATCAGCCATCTTGTTAGGTGCCTTTGTTAAACTGGTTAATAGAAAGATGTGGTGAATATGACTTGCTGAACAATCGAGCAAGTCTCAGAAATGGGATTTAAAAGAATTTGAATGGTTGTGTATAGCAGTCAAGCTGGTCCAATTACCATGTACACCTTTGTAGTTCTGGGTTGGATCCACAAGATTTCAGACATACGTCCCAGAGATTTTCTATAGAAAGAATCACGTTGTTGCTGCAGATTTGTTGGGTGATTCCAATGGTCTATCACAATCCAGAGGTACTTTACTGGACTGAGATCAGGTGACTGTGGAGGCCACTGGGATACAGTTTTCCCCATGTTTAAGAAAGCAGTTTGAGAGGGTTTGAGTTGTGACTGTCACACAGCAGTCATTAGAAAACTATTCACGGGGGTTTGGATCAGATACAAATCCGGAAATACTTGTTTTATTAGTTCAAACCCCACATATATCTTAATATCCTTTACTATGCACAGTGGAAACTGTCTTAGCACTACAGTAAAAGCAAATATCTACAATCTTCCTTCCTGCTCTTGGGAGTACAGCCAGTAAGTGCCAAGGAAAATGATTAGAGTTCCTGGATTAACTGCTTTCCAAACGTCAGCCAGTAGAGTGCCAAGTAGCATCACATCTAGGTATTTCAGCTTCCAATTATGTATTTTCTTTGGAATATTTTAGACATACTTTACAAAAAAATTTGCAAATAGCTAGATTTTCCTTGAATAACTTTGGAGTTACATTCCACAAAAAAAAAAAAAAAAAGGAGAATCTCTGAATACTGGACCGCAACTAGACGGAGGTCCACTGTACTGTGGTTATAAGGGAATGGAGATGGTCAGCAACAATCATCGGGTAGGCTGTGGGGTTTGTCAGGTCATCTGGTACTGCAGGACCCAGAGTGTGCCACATAAAATATCCCCACACCATGACGTCGGCACCACAAGCTAGAATGGACCCCTGCCATCTGAGCAATGCCCCTCGAAGTCGTCTTGTACTCTCTAGAGCAAGGCTTTCTTAACTGTGTGGATAAGAAGAGTGAAAAGTGTCCACATGTATACAAAACGTTATATCTCTAAGGTTCCATAAATACGCTGGTGAAGATATCAGATCTATCTACATGTCACTTTGTGATTTAGTGGTAAGTTTTAAAATCAAGCCATAGTAACAAGCTATTACACGATTCCCTTTGTAAACAAGTCTAAAAAAGGGGAAAAACTGCTTCACTCCAGTTATAAAACAACCTTTCATTATCTTCATTTTCCGAGGCAAAACTTTACAAACATGGTTTCAGGTCTGAAGCTTTCAGTCATCATTTTAAGGTGGCAAAATGCAGATCAGCTGCTGCACAGCTCAGAGACACTCAGGGTCTCATTCTGTCCCAAAGGGACTCCTCTCTTTGCCAGCCTTTTCCTGTGGCAGCGTACACACATTTCCCCCACCCTCGCGCCCTCCTTCATGGGGCCCCTTGGCTGTCATGCATATCAATGCTTTATGAGGGATGGAGGGGAGGGAACAGGAGTTTGGGAGGAGAGGTGCTGAGGCAAAGAAAGCATAGAGGGAGGATTGGGCAGTGCAGTGATGCCTGGGCAACAGTAGGAATCAATCAAGTCTGCAGGATTACTGCTCCACTGAGTTGTGATCAATAGATCCTGAACACTATCCCCTGCAAGACCTGACAGGGTAAATGAGGGTCCAAAAACTGTTCTCCACCCACTACCCTCCTCTCATCCCCACTCTCCCTCTCTCCCAAATGCTTCCTTTGGTTTTTCCTGAACAGGGAAAAGCAAAGAGGCAAATATGCCAGGATTGTTGGTAGTGAAGGGGGGAAAAGACTCTTTCCTGGTCCGGTGATTTTTAACAATGCCTGAGAAGTGTTGCATATTCAGCTGTGGAGAGCATCAATCCTCAGCCTTGGGGCTTTTGTACCTCTGGGTGCTCAGCTTTCTTCTCTTTGAAATAGTGTCAAAACTTTTTCTTTTTTAAGGGGCGGGAGCTGATGTATTTGGTTTTCACCCAAGGCGAACTCACAGTCCTCATTTGAAGATAGACAAAGTGTACGAAGAAAGACTCCAGGCAGAAAAAAAAACATATATATCTGATTTCTTTGGGTTATTTTTAATTTTCTTACTCAACATTCTGAGTACTTGTGTGTTGCTCTGTGATATTCAAATGATTGTACCGCCTGATCTGAACAGTCTCTCCTGATTGACAGGAAGGTTTCAGACCCTGACACCAATCTCGTCAGATGTCAGTAATGATGACTTTGAATTTTGTCAAGACATATCGCCCCATCTTCAGTACATACAGCACGCTTACCTCTGCGCCGCCAGCAGATGGCAGTCCTGTTATCCCGATCCGGGGTTGAGCCCACAAGCCTGCCGGCTGAGTTTTGGACTGTTCAGGATTTAACTATGTGGAAAAGCACCCCAGCACTCAAATGCCTTGTGGCTGTGGGGGAGACAGAAAGATATGTAGAAAAATAGAGGCAGCCCAAATAACAGGTTCCCTGGCCCAGAGCCAATAAACTAACAAATACTCACACATGCTGCCGCATAATAATAAAGCACGCCATTCCTCTGTTAATAGGCAATCTGTGTTGCCATGAACATTTAGTCTAATAAATGTTACTGCAGTGTAAATGATGTCATAGGCTTGTCATTGTCTGTAAATTATGCTGCAGTCTCAGAATTGAAGTGTTATCAGAGATCTACCTTTTACCACGTTGTAAAGTCTTTCCGTCAGAGCTATAGCACCAGTTTTACATTAAATATACTTGTTGTTTTTATTGTCCTTATTTCATTGTTGAAACCCTCTGATGCTACAAAGTGCCTCTGATTTTTAACCCTTTGCAGGAAAAGCTTAAAACATTGAGTTGAAGAAGCAAACAGCAGCGCTCTGCTCTGGCAGACCAGATCAACTTGAGAGGGAAAAAGAAACTATAATTTTATTACAGCTGCAATGAGTGGAGCGAGGGACTTGTGTGGAGAGCGTGGCCTGACAGCAGAGTTTACCTGCAGACTTGTAGCTGTAATACTTCTGGTCAGGTAATTAGTTAGAGATTAATAAAGAAAATGATCTAATCTTCCTCATTAGACGAAGACAGTAATGTAACTGATTATATACCTCCGACTGACCCAGCTGACTCAGGCGGATCTCTGACTTTCTGTACCATTTTGTTTTAAATCTTTTTAATAAACAGAAAAAAATAGGAAATTTTCCACTGGATTCAGTCATAAAAGGTTCCATATTTAATGTACATGCAATATGTTTAGAGCTGGCAGCAAAAGTATTCACACCCACTTCAACTTTTCACGTTTCTTCACAGAAATCTTAAAGGAAAAGGGTGTGTGATTCAATAAATCCACTGTCTGTGCTGGAGTACCCAAAGACAGAAGGAGAACGTTCACCATTTTCCTGCTTAACCATGACCTGATCAAGGAAACAGACGCTGTGTGTAATTTAGTCACAACACACTGAAGTATGTGCTTGTAACAAGACCAATGTGAAAAAGTTTAAAGGATGTGAATAGTTTTAGTGAGTTTGCTGTAGGGTTGAAGGACTGTTAGGCGCTGTTCAGGTTTGTCACCGCTCTCAACCTGGAGTGTTGGCCAGAACACCACTTAGGCCAGGATTCAGCTCAGGACCAGATGTTTGGATGAGATGCAGCAGATGTTTTAATGAAGACACGAGGCAGAATCATTTAACTGTTCTGTATTGCAGATCTTTGATCCAATTCAACATGGATATAAAGGTGTGTTTCGGTGTGTCTATATGAAGGTGTGTGTGGTTTTCTAGAATAAACACAAATACAGAAAATAAGTTCAAGGAGTCCCATCATTACACATCACACCATGCCATTATACCTTAGATAAACTAAGAAGGAAACTAATAAAACATAAATAACTCAACATCTAAATCAATATTAATAAGCAAACTAAAGCAAGTTAACTAATAACCATGCCTCTACTCCAGTCAAAGTATGTTCAGCACAATGCTCTACAATACACACTCGGACTGTTGCTAAGTCCGAGCAGATAGTTCGGACTTAGCAACAGGTGAAATAACAGCAAACGAATAAACTTCAAATCCCTCATTTAGCGACAGTAAACACTCAAATATTGCAACTTACTCATCAATGACGCACTTATAAGGAGAACACGTATATCTTGCAAGTCTTTCTCACGTGTTAGCGCAGTGGTTCGGACTTTCCCGCCATATATGTTGGTTACGGCAAGGTGACGACGTCATCACTACGACTGCCCTATCTACGGTATGCCTTAAGGGACAAAAGTAACGCTGAACAGAAATCACATAATACAAAGAGTAAAACTCAACACCAAACTTAAATTATTTAAGGGTCTTTCGAACAAATTGTGTTTAATTTATTTGTTCCACATGTTAAAATAACACTGCAGTTAAATGCTTGCTGATCTTTTTGGACCATTTTGTGTTTTTTAGATCCATTTGAACCCAAATCTACACCCAACCTCGTAGGATAAACAGAGTACAGTGACAGTTCATTTTTACTAGGTGACGAGAATTACAAAAGTCCAGCAATCAACAGTTTTTTTTAAAATCCATTTTCATACAAAGTAAAGTATTTTCTCTGCAGGTGCTGTTGACCCCAGTCTCTCCTGCTCAGAGCACATTTCACACTATCAGCAGTTTTCAGCAGTGTAGGTGTTGTGGAGATGATGTATGGAGATTTACTCCTTATGCTGGAGAAGGTTTTCATTAAATGTGCTTCAGGATTGACTTTGCCCAAAGAATGTCAATGAAGTTTAATGGTTCAAAATGATACTGTTTGTATTCAGTGCATTTCATGTATACATATTAATGATCTGGGTCTTTGTTATTGTCTCCAGGACCGAGACTAATACATAATTGCTTACTGGAAGTTAAAAAAAAAAGAAGGATGATTTTCTCCTTTGCTGTTCTTGTGTATTTACTGGAGTTAGTACTCAGTATAAACTACAGGTATGAGCTATATGAGTTTGGTAGGAATGTCTAGTGTACCCGAAGGACTCAGCGAGAAGCAGCCATGATGGAATCCCTTCACCATACTGTAAGGGAGCGATTACTCAATAGACACCTCTCTTTTCCTTCACCTCATTAAACACTGTGGTAAAAACTTCATTCCAATGTAAAGAAACCAAGTGTAGGGTTAAGAATGTCTCTCTTGTGCTAATATTAAGAGGTTTACCAGGAAAAATGAATTAATCTGCAGATAAGTCATAAAGTCCAGTGGTTTACCTGTTATTTATATATTTTTTATAGTGAACTGAAAGGGGTATCAAACTCATTTCAAAAGGCTCGTTGTAGCAGAATAAGACTAGAAGTCACATGTTCCTGCACCATGAAGATGCAGGAGCTGGTTGGCCTGAATTCATCAGACACCACCAACCACTTATCTATAGATGTTTCCACATGCAGTGTTTCACAAAAACACAACAGCTCAAACATGCATAAGGTCCTCCACAAGACCACACAGCCTCCACACTCAGACTCCTTTCATCTCTTCCTATTGACTGCTGTTGTATCCCGTGGCTTGATTGGACCACACCAGACAATCATCTCCCATCGGTGGTATTCCTTCCCTCTTCACTGCCCCCTCACCAACCCCCCCTTTCTCCCTCCGTATCTTCGGCTCTTCCCCACCAACGCCATTCTCATGTTTGCCTTTCATTAGCTTTCATCTCTCCAGCTTACTGAACTCCACCACTGGCATTGGAGTGATCCTTTGATGGTGCCGCTCCTCGACATAAATCCATATTTACCCCTTTTACATATTTCATTGCCAACAAATGATTTGCTATGTCTGCTATTCTCAGGGCATAACAGGGATTACAGACTGAGTATAGCACAGATCCATTCGAGGGATCCTATATGGTCCCCTAGATACTCAGGAGACACCTGGAAGTTTAACTTTCCTTTCTATGTCGAGAAAAGAAATGGCTAAAAGCATTTAGAAAATATAGATAGGCATAAAACCTATTGCTTTCTGTTTGCTATAACATACCATAGCTGTATCATCCATCTCATCAGGATACATCACCTCTCCTGCACTCCTGCATTACGCACATAAACACAGTCCTTTCTGTTTTCTGAGCATTTCACACTGTAACTGTGGGATGCTGTAGGTGTGCTGGATTTATTTTTCCTGTATTAGCAGGTGGTGCTCTGTCCCTTCATAATGGAGGTTAAGGTCCCCTGCAGTGTCTGTCACTACAACACAAAATGTTCAATTCCAACTATTTATACTAGAGTACCACCATTTAAAGAAGGATCTTTTTCTTCTTAAAAGTACCTGTTTCCATGGAGATGTTGAGACAGAAAACACTTCTCAAAGCCCCTTTTATTCAGTTTAACTACACTTCCAACGAAATACACTTTGGCCTATTGAGGGCGCAGACAAACAACAGGATTTGTTGGTACCTTGGATTAGCATTGACCTTCTGAATACAATCATCTGTAGAGTTATGAAGTGCTCCCTGTTTCTGAGGGAAGTGACGCTGTGTGGTTGGTGTTACGTCCGTAAATGTTCACGTGTCAAAGTAATGTTCATGTTAACTCCTGGTTGCAGTAGAACAGTGTATTGCAACAGAATCATTAGCTTTCCATGGTCTTAATATTATTTCTGCTTATTGTGAAGAAAAAAATATTCTTGTCTTGACAGGAATGAAAATCAAGGTCTTGTTCACATGGAGACAAGCAAAGAATATTTCTGTAAATAATTGAGAAAAAATGAACAGGCACACAGAAAATGATCTCCCAGGTGTGACGGGCCAACTGTTGACCCAAAAGACAAGATTCTGCGTCTGTAATTGTTGGATAAGTTAATGTTTATCATTTCCCATACTGAGTTCTAAACTCAGTCAAAAGAACCAAGTTGGGTAAGTTGATGTTACATTCACCTGTATTGTTGTAGATGCATCACAGTGATAGTCACTGATGGCTGTAGTCTCCTTTAGCAGGATGGTTCTGCTTGCCACAAAGTAGAAATGGCTTCCAACACATTTGAGATGTTTTCACACCTGATAGTCCGGTAGACTCTGTTCGATTGATTGGGGACCAAAATAGCAACATTTGTTCCATTTTCAGTTACTGTGGTTTTCTTTCACACTGCACTGCGTTAAACAAACCAAACCCTTTTTGTCCTCGACTGTGGGGAGAGAACTACTGAGGAAACCTCTGAAGAAAGCATGAGCAGAGCTTCCTTCGACAAAACATAAAGAAAAATGGAGTAGCGTCAGATTTTAGCAGTTGTAGGATTTCTCTTTTGTCTTTGGCAAAAGACCAAAAGCAGTTTCTCCTGCTAGTGCTTTGCTATGGTTGTATATACCCAGAATGCTCTGTGCTACAGTTCACTTCAACTGAATCAAGACCGAGGTTTGTAGGCGGACCAGAGTTTGCTTCTTTTGGTCTGCATCAGAGTTCAGTTACGCATTCCCACTTCCCCAAGTAAACCGGACTTTCTAGGCAAACAGACTGGAATTGGATTAAAGAGAGACAGGTGTGAACGCACCCTAAATTTCCTAAACCTCAGTTACGTGTGACATGTTGGATAAAGGAGACTTATTCTTGGGTGGCTGGAATTCACTACGTCGACAAAAGATCACATGTGATTCCTACAGAAAGAGAAGAGGATGCAAATATTAGCTGGGAGTTGCATGATACCATTACAGATTACAAGAGTTACACTTTTACTCTTACATGATTGTGTCAGCAGAAACTTTGTAAAACATGGGGAAACATTTAGCAAAAACAGATTTCTCTAACCCCCTGTACGGTGATAATTGTTTTGCTTTTAACATCGTCGTCTTTTAACATCAAACCAATCAACAACAAAGTAGCCTCAGAAAATCACTTCTTTTTATTCTTGATCAAATTTTTCCACATTCAGGGGAAAAATCTGATGTTAAAATGAATAACTTGCAATGCAAATGAGGTAAAGTGATGGGAGGTTTTTATTTGAAGCTAAAGCTTTTGTTGTCAGCTCCGACTGCACTCTCTGTTTTTAAACCCAGCGAGGGACCTTTTACACATTTCAATGGGGAATTGGTTCTGAATAATTCAATAGACTAATCCACTGTCACTGCTGCTTTGGTCTGTGTGGGCCTGCTGTTCTGAGCTGCAGCCAGTTCGTAGTCGATAAACAGAGATTGAAAGAGATGGGGAAAGAAAGGCACAGACGGACTGAGGTTAGGGTTGAGGAAAAATGGTGAGGATGGAGGAGTTTCTTTAATGGTAAGGTGCCTCATCCCAAAAAACTAACCATGACATCATAAAGAGCTCCACGTGGTTAAATGTGTTTCTAAAACCAGTTTGCCTCTTGGTTGTGCATTTATAGTAACTGATCAATAAAAATATTAAGTCTCACACTATCAGATATGATTCAAAGCACTGAACACTAAAACAGATTTGCTGTATTAAACTAAGTTGTATTATTTTGCTGTAATGGAAACAAAAAGTCTTATTATTGGAGCAGTATGTAATTTTTCCAAGGCAGTATATATAAGAAGTCTGAACAAAAAATTTTATTAACCGTGTTCCCACAAATGTTTTTTTATGCGCATTTTGAAGTACCGCCTAAGAAAAGGTTGATAGAAATGTGAAATAACTTCCTCTGTTTTGTAAAAATGTTTCTACACTTGAGGTAATTTTTGACTTTTCTGAAAAGGAGTGAATGTGTTTAGTCATTGCTAGTTTTAAGCGTTTGCTTCATGTTTATTACAGATTCACTCCAAAGCAGCAGATAGAAATGCAACTAATTGACTTTTTTTCTATTTTCTGTCATTTGAAAATTTTGCTCAAAATTTGCATCACAATTGGATTGAATTGCATTACAGAATTAGCAAAGTGATTACAGCGGAAAGAAGTCTCATCCACTACATAGTATTAGAATGACATACAAATTAAGAACTGAAAGATGATATTGGTTAATATTAAATCACTTTAATCTTTATTTCACATCAGCTCACTGTGGTGAACTTCAACATCGCTGACAGTAAAATCTAAATCACAGATTTTTGGCCTGGAGGGCAGTGAAAGTTCATCCAACAGGGTAAACAAATCATGTGCATGCAGAGAGTTAACACATGATTCTTTAAATATAACAGTCTCCTAAATATTTCATCCAAGAAGTCCTCTGTGACTGCAGTATTGCTCATACAGACATTGCAGTGACAACTGGGATTCGATATGTTGTGCAGAAAAATATAAAACTGTCAAAGCTCTGCTTAACACTGGTCACACCTGGAGAGGACCCGGTCAGACGGGGCAGCTAAAACCTGCTTTCCTCCCAAACCCTGATGACATTTTCTGTATGCTGTGATGGTGAGAAGTTAGTGGCAACAAAAAAAAATCAGCTCCAATACGGATGTTTTGCCCCTAAACACAGAAATAACTGGTGTTAAACAAGTACAAGCATCGATTTGGCACTAGAGCTGCTATGGTGAAAAACTAATTACACAAAGCTCTGAATGAAGGGGACTGGTTGAAGTGTGTCAGGGAAAGAAAGCAAATAACTTCATTGTGTCAAACACCCATGGGCCACTTTATTAGGTACAACATGCCAGGCCTCAGTCCGACCTCCATTTGCTTTCAGAAGTACCTGAAAACTTTGTGGCATAGACTCCTCTGTGCAACATCTCAGATAAGAAAAATTACTATTAGTCAAAATCAGAATCGGCAGGTCAGGTTTTTTAAAGGATCGGTAATTGGTGATTGGCCAGAAAACTGTAATCAATGCATCCCAAGTTTAAACAAATATAACATTTATTTAAAACATTTTTATCAAATTCCATCAGATTATATTTAAACAAAAATCGGTTTGTGGATAAAAAGTCTGTAACTGAAATGACCAGCATTGGGTACAGCTGCCTGGCTTTTTCTTAATAAAAATAAATCAAATAATTAGTCATAACACAAGCGTTAGTCGAGTTGAATGAACTCGTGATGTGATATGTAAATAGGAGCGGCGAAGACATGAAGCTTAACCGCATGTTGAAATTGTTTTTTGAGCATTTCGAATCGATTCAAAATTCCCAGACCAGGAATTGCATTTTTTGTGGGATACGTTTTTTCTGCACCTCTGTTTGTAAAAATGTGTTATTTCGTCTACCAGTGCATGCTGGGTATTCTTCTCTGATCATGACACAAAAAATGAAGTATTTCACTGTTCTTTGTGGCTGAGTTCAGATGATGTTGAGACATATTTTAATTTCCCCACCAGACTCATGAGCTGCTCCAATCTTGTCTCAGGCAGCTCTTTGGATCTCATCATGGTGTTCAATTTCATTTCAGCAGTGAGTAACATACCAAAAAGGCCAAACCTCTTAGAAAATGCTGAGTAACATTTTTCAAACCATGGCCATCTGATGTGAAACATCTGTGTGTTTTCATCTGTTTTAAGTGGTCATAAATGTGAAGGTATTGTAATTTTTTCTCTAAAACAGTTCATGTATTTTCTTCTATTGTAATTGTTTATGTCACATCAGTTTTTCACAGATGTGTATTGTGATCTAGAAGATCAGCATAACATAGCAGTTTTTGCAGTTTCCCTGAAGCTGGTTAAAAAAAACGCATTTAAACAATTTATGCAAATATGAATCTCAATGCACATATGTGGAATTACAGCTTATTCTTGTCTATCATGCATGATGTGACTGATGTAAGATCTACAGCAACTAAAGACTGAAATGTTTGTGTTTGTGTCTGAAGGGGTGAAAACGGGGAAGAAACAGGAGAGAGCAGGAGGAAGGATAAAACACTGCAAGTGTTTCTCGTTCCAGATCAAAATTATGCAAAGGCTCAGTGAGAAGCATGAAAGATCAAAGATAAAGGCCATAGGGCATGCACATTAAGAGTTATAAAGAGAGCCCTTAGCTGTACACTGTTTAATTATTGAAACAAGAAACATCTTACATATTTTAAAGAGCTTCTGATAATGTAGTTGAAGAAGAAACACCATGTAAAGACAAAAAGAGCAAAAACTGAAAACGAGGACAAGAAAACACCTTTTAATTTGCTGATTAGCAAAATCTAGTTCATTACCCAACATGTGTGAGTTGGTTTTGACTCATGAGAAGAAAATTATCTCTAACAAACAAATTAAAAACTATGATTTTCATCCCAGTGTCACCAGGTTCCTGGAATCACTGGGATTACATCTTATTCCCACCCAAAGCTTCGCCTGTGTGGTGTGCTTACACGGTGGTTAATTTGTCATCACTGCTGCTTTAAGTCTGAATTTGTTGGAATCCATCTTGGCAGAGTTTATGTTTATTCCTTGAACATTTTCAGAGTTTTTGGGTTAACGGTTCTTATAGGTGGATGCATTGTTGTCCTTCCGGTTTTGTTTCTTGATTTGATGGAGAAAACCTGTGAGAATCAAATTTCAAGTCTTGCAACAGATTTTCAGTTAGATTTAGGACTAGACTTTGACTAGGCCAGGACAACACATGAATCTGCTTTGATCTAAACTTATTCACAGGTAGTATCTCTAGCTGCAAATAGAGAACATATAGAGAAGAGATTAAAACTAACTATTTCTCTTTTCATGGACCTAAGCTAAAGTAACAAACTACTGGATTTCACTAATGAGGAAAAGTATTTATTTCCACTGGCTTTTATTTTATTGTGTGGCATTGGATTAGTTTTATTTCAAATGCACACCACACTTTTCAGATTTGTCTGTACTACTTCCACTTCACAACCATGCTGCACTTTATGTTTATCTTTCACATAAAATCCTTATAAAATACATTAAAGTTTTGATTGTAATATAACAAAACACAGTAAAGTTTAAGTGAGAATTATTCACATTTCTAATTAGCATAAATGAGGAATCCAGTTGTACAAAAATATTTGGATTTTGTCTTAAATGCATCTCCAATAATATAAAAAACTAAACTAATAAAACTCATTTTAAAATGTAAATTAATATATTCTCAAACGCTGAACAGCTTCCAGGAACGAAGCATTACTGAGACTGAAGGCAAAGGGAGGAAAATGGGGCTTAAGGGCCCCATTAATCGATATGAGCCCAGAGCAACTTATTCATCATTTTGTGCAAACAAACCGCATCGTGGACATGGTGTGTGAGGGTGAAGAGGTTGGTGTGTGAGGGCTGCTGCCTGACCCCCATCACTCTTCCTCTTATCTCTCCTCCTCATTACTCCTTACACAAAGGCATCAAGCTCTGGTGACTCTATGTGGAGCCACACTTGAATGTGCAGGGAATGAGAGAGCAGAAGAGGTCCCACATCTTCATTTCAGACTTCTGTGACATTTTCCCTACTCGTTTCTTCTTCTTCTTCTTCCTTTTTTTGTCAGTTTAAAGCTTCCATCTGCGCTCCACTGATCGAGTATCTCAGTGGAATCTGCAAATATCTGTGTGAGTTTTCATCTGTCCTTTTGTGAGTCCGTGCTGCATGTTTGTGTGTTTATGTGTGGACGTAGAGGAGGTGAGGGAGTGCGTGTGTGTGCATGTGCTGTTGTTGCATCTGGACTCTGGGAAGCAGGATGATCAGTCTCTCTCACCCGCAGTCAAGCCCAGCCAGCCTCTGAGTTTCAATCAATAACAGGTCCCTGTGGCTACTCGGAGCAAGCTGTTTGAAAAGTCAGAGTAGCATGAAATGGCCATTATTAAATTACTGGGACGGACACATTCAGAAGGCCATTGCATTAAGAGAGCAAGCTCCCCCAATTAGTGGATCAGCACATTAATAGCCCTGGATGAGAACACCAGTGGATCATGGGCTGGACACACACACACACACACACACACACACACACACACACACACACACTCACACACTATTGACCTATTTTACTGGTGCACTGATACCCCTATCAGTAGTAGTTAATTTTCCCTAAGCAGAATAAACGGCTGAAACATGTTTTCTGGTTTTAGGATACTCCAGTTCCCTCGGCCCACTGGTTCCATCACCAGTTAACGACCTCGTACAACTAAACTGCAAAGATGCCGAAACACTGAGTTCCTTTAGACCAAGGCTAAGAAAACCACCTGCTTAGAGCTGCCTCTAATAATGGAACTTTGATCAATATATTTGATTTTTATGTACTTACTGATTGTGATGATAGCATTTGACAAAATTGAATGTTTATAGCTTTTTCATCTGTATCATAGTTTCATAATGTGATGGACTTTGAATTGCCTTGTGGGTGAAAAGTCATTTTTAGCCTGATCTGGCACGTCTAGATGCTAGGAAATGAGTTGTAATGAGTTACAACTCTTTTTTCTTCAGCAGTGGAGTATTGTGCATTGAGCATACACAGAATCACACTCATCAGATTTCTGCCGAGGTCCCTCTTGAAAATGAGATCTAGATCTCTACGGGGTTTACCTGGTGAAATAAATGAAATAAAAAAAATGAACTGTTTAGTAGAAAATGTTTAGCTCTGACTTGCAGATCTTTCTGAACAGAGTTCAGACACTTCCTTTAGTCAGGTGGATTTCACTATTATTTCCTACCTGAAAGCATTAAAAACAGGAACTTAGGAGTTGGATAATTTACTTGCTACTTAGTGCACTTATTCTGCAAAATGGGACTTTTTTTTATCCCCTCATATGAATCTAAGTAAGTGTTTCTGTTTCTGCATCTCATTTTTTCCATCCTGGCTCCTGATTGGGCCTTCAGAGCCCTGGGCATAATTTTAGTACGTTTTTGTCTCAGTGATGCCTTTAATATGAATTATTCACCCCAGAGAGACACCGCTTTGGATGCTAGCCCTTGTTTTCAAAATGCACCTTGTTTGCTCCTAATTCTTCCAGCCGGTCAGGCAGAAGTACAGCGGCTAACCTGCAGGTCAGGCTGACAGCTGGGAATTGCCGTTTCCCCTGTGCACTTTCAGGGCTGCAGCAACGCCTGCGAGCTCACAAACACCGGCTGAGTGCATGTAGGCAGAGGTTATGGTGTACCTGATCTGCAGGGATGCCAGGATCATTATTTTACTCTCATTGCAGCATTGAATAAACCTCGGGCCCCTCTCGTTTCAGCTCCTCTGCTATCACATATCACCACCCAGCACAGAACTGCTTCATACATTTCCACTGTGCTGCTGAGCCTGAGGCAGCTTTGCTTCCAACAGGCCACACTCACTGTCTGTGTCTATTGATTACACTCCTATATTCACCCACACAGACACAGGCGCTGCATCCAGTTTCACTTGTTAACCTCTGACCTCTCGGTTGTTGACTGCTTGTTGTGTCAGTATTGTACTTAGACAGCATTAATGTGCTTTTCTTACTAACTTGAAGCTGAACTTGCTTAATGCATCTACATGACGTTCTGCGTTTAGTGAGTGTGCAGCTGAATGTGAACATAATTTGTTTTGACAGCCTACGCATCCCACAAAGTTTCATGATGCATTATTTATTTCTTAATGAGGTTTTTTTTTTACTCCAGACATATCAGCATCCAGGCAGGTTGTGCAACATGAAAACAGGCCCTTAAAGCATGGTGGGTCCCTTGAGGGCCTCCGGTGTTTTGACTGAGAAAATCTTGCTTCTGAGTTTTATCCACTCAGTTCTTCGTAAGCAAACCTGGTCGGGCAGAAACGTATCTGTGAAGTGATGAAATATTGAGTCTGTTTTGATAATGAACTCACTCCAACTTCTCATGCCTGATATGAATTGGCTGAGATATTGATGAACTGAGAATCTTACTTGTCTGCTGAGTTTCTGGCAAAGAATTTGGACCTTTCTGGTCTCTTACTAACTTGCTTTACATCACCGTGCAGGTTTAACGATCTCAGCCAGTACTGCCAACTTTTTGAGTTGAGCTGGAGTGAGAGTTAGCCTTCGGATGCAGTTGGGAGTAGCTACTTGAAGACAGTAGTGCAGG
>NW_015113808.1:133591-165473 GCF_001443285.1 Poecilia latipinna
AGTGCAGGTCTAGTTAAATCAAATTCATCCTTGGAAGCAGCAGTATAAATTGACAGCAAAGCTAACATCAAGCTACTAATAAAAGACAACCTGTCAACTTATGTTACCATCCAATATATTATCTGCAACGTTAGAAGTTGATTAATACAGATGTTTGAAAACTACACTGCAAAAACTCAAAATCTTTGAGTATTTTTGGTCTAGATCAGGTGTAACGTTAAATAAACAGAACCCAGAGCGCAAAAACTTACCACTACGTAGATACTGGTGGAAACATCTTATTCCACTTGAAATTAGATCAAACTGACTTACAAGTAACTTTCCTTAAGATATAGGAGTTTTTTTAAGTCCTTAATGTTGATGAAAAAGCTCTAGTTTGTTTGAAAGATTATTCATTTTTTCTTATGTTATAATGAAATTGAACTATTACGTTTTCACCAATATTAAGGAATTATTGACTTGAGCTCCACTGTCTTGCAGAAAAGTTACTTGTAAGTTAGTTTACTCTTATTTCAAGTCTACTAAGATGTTTGCTGTAGAAACTAGACCAAAAATACTTGGTAAGATTTTTTGTTTTTGTAGTGTACATATAAAGAACCAGTTTAAGTTTGAACAAAGAAGTTTAGAAAACATCAAATCCAGACTGGAGGGAAGCTGAGACATGAAAAGATGATCACATATGTGGTGAAAAAAAGTGATCTGAACATTGTCCCATCTAAAGCTGCAGCTTTGTAGAAACACACTGGTTTCTCTCATTTTGACCCCTTAAAAATCACATGATGATGCATGTATGCTGCTATTTTTTAGGGAAAGCCATTACATACACAATCAGATGCTATCCAACAAAATGTGCTGCATTTTGTTGGATTCCAGCTTCCTCCTGTCACATGATGATGCGCTCCTGGGCCAGGCTCTCAACTCCAAGTTACAAACTAATCTGCGTATTGTTGTAGTGAAAATGGGTGACTGTGGTTTTAGTGTAAAGCACTGACTGGAAACGCTCTATATAACTTCAGTCCATTTACCAGTTACTACATAAATCACATTATAAAGATTAAATACAAACCAACTGATGTTTTAAAGCCTTTATTTCTGTTAAGATGGTTTTATTCTACATGGCATTTAAAATTAGAATTTTATATCAGATCAATGAAAACTATTTTAATACAGAAATGTGGGTCTAATGAAAAGTGAGTTTAATATCTGCTTAAAGGCTTTATTTTCAGACATAAGACAAATTAGCCTCATTGGAACTAATATCTTAATTTATTCAATATATTTGCGTAACGACTTAAAAGTTTTTCAATTCTAGCAGTTTTTGTTAGTGAAGATACAAATCTGAGGTATTTTTTGTACTAAAATACTATTTATATCAGCTTCCATATTAAAAAATACCATTTGGAATAAATTAACTGGCTGTTATTTAATTCACTCTTGGATGTTAATAAGATGTTGAGCTTGTTGAGTGGACTCTCACTGGAATAGATGCTAACGCCTGATATAGATGATAATTAACAAACTAAATGTCAAAGAAATGTTGGAAACCATCCAGTTTCCTAGCGACTCTCATCAGGCTAAAAATAAATCCTAATTTCCAGATTTAACACAGACTTCCTGCTTTTATAAACTACAGACAGTAGGATCATTTCAGCTGTCAGTCTGGCCTGTGATATTTTGATGTTCAGGATAACACAAAGTGTTTTAAAATGTCATATCCTGCGACTTCTCCAGAGGATTTGTAGCTGCACGCCGCCTTGCCGCCTCAGTGCCACATTGTATTGATTCAGTTCTGAAATCTGATTGGCAAACTTCACCTCTGGGCTATCTGTGATACCAGCATGTTTCTAGTCTCCATTTCCTCCCAAACGTCCTTCTCTGCTCATCTACAGCACACTCACAAGAACAAACACCAGATTAGATCCCAGTAAAATAAAAAAGGGAAGAAAAGCGTGCTGCTGCTGCTGTTGGCCCATGTGGAAGTGGCCCAGATCTGCAGAAGCTCGCTGCCGGGCCGACGGCCAAGGTTTGATCCCCAGTCGACTGGCGTCCTTCCAGCCCAGAGGAACGAGTGCTCTGCTGCAGAACAAGGCATGGGGCTCACAAACCCCCCACCATTACCACCAACCCCTGGAGGATGATGGATGCTCCGCTCGCTCCCTACAGAAGGGAGAAAACATTAGACATCTGTATAATTGACTGAAGAGAGAAACAGAGAGCAAAAAATGGAAAATAGCATACAGGAAGACAGATTGTGTGGGCGTGCTTTGCACATAAGTAAGAAAATGGGCAAAGAGTGTATATTTTTGTTTCTTCTCCTTGTGTAACTGATGATATTTCAGAGTCAGAGATGGGAAAATAAGACGATGACATAAAACTGAAGGAGAAAGGAGCAGGAAGGAGTTGGCTCTCACTCAACATGACATCCTTTCACACCTATTACACATGTCCGCTCCCAGAACCATCCGCAGAGCTGTTCCACTGAAACCGGGCACGCTGATGAAACCGCTCCTACTCCATGGCTCTGCTGCTTCCTGCTCCAGATTCTCTGCATTATTCTGACAGTTTACGACCAGGGCTTATCCTCACAATGGGCCAAGGGTTGGCACACGAGCAGAGGGGGTAATCTCATTTGGAGGGAAACAAGATCAGCATTTCACTGCAAAAACACAAAATCTTAACGAGTATTTTTGGTCCCGTTTCTACTGCAAACATCTCAGTACAGTTGGAATAAGACAAAACTAACTCACAAGTATCTTTTCAGAAAGACAAAGCAGCTTGTTTTAAGTCAATAATTCCTTGATGAAAATGTACTTGTTCCACCGGCAGATTATTTCATTTATACAAGCTGTTTTCCCATCTTGTAAGTGAAACAAGTACGTTTTCATCAACTTTAAGGAATTATTTACTTAACAGAAGCTTCTATATCTTGCATTGGGATGCAAACAATTCATTGCCTAAATTAGTTCCAATCTGTTAACCAACAACATTCGCTTAAAACTTCTTTTAGTGTTGTAGTTTGTCCGCCATGCAGCAGAGGGCGCTGCTGGTCATTCCTAAGCAGAGCCAGTAGATACAGAAACAAAGATGGCGGAGCCATGTCAGAAACGGTCCAAACTCCTTAAATTTCACCTTTACAGTGGCATCAACTTCTCATCCAGAACTTACTGATGTGCTACGAAGGCCAGGAGATGATGGCAGAGAAACTGAAAAGATGAACACAGAAAAATGATTGAAAAATCAGTTTATTTTGAAATGTTTTGTGAGTTAATGCAATTCATGAAGCGAAGTTTTAACTTTCCTTCAAGAGCAACCACAGAGAGTCATGCATGAACATACCTCTGCCCACATCTTTTATTCCTTTCATGTTTTATTTTTCTTTTGTAAATTTTATCCCTAATCTTGCTGAAAAGTTACTTTTAGTTAGTTTTGTCTTATTCCAAATCCACTAATTATGGACATTAGAAACTAGGCCAAACATAATTAATAAGATGTATTTTTGGAGTGTTTAGAACAGAAATACATTTCTATCCATTTGTCTGAAATGTTAGCAAATCCCCAAATATGAGCCTATCAGGAAGCTGTTTCAACAACACCAGATCTCTCAGAGCTGAGTGTGTGTCAGCTTGTTGTGAAGCAGCTTGACAAATCCCTGCCGTGTTGCAAAGTTTCACCATTTAAAGAACAAGCTCCTCAGACATGGCCAGCGTCCACAATGAAGCCACCCAACAAAAGGGAGACTGAGCGCCGGAGCACACAACTTTCCAGGGAAAATAACACAATTATAAGAGCACACAGACTGCTTCATTATTAATGAAGTTGCTTTTCAACTGAATCACTGAAAAGACCTCTAAATAATTCATCTCTATGGAGACGCATGTCAAGTAAGTGTGCTTGGACACTTCATGAATATCAAATAAATATGCAAAACAAAAGGGGCCATACATCATTAAGCACACTTTTGGATGGCATTGTTAAGGTTTGTTACGACTCAGAGATCCTTGATTGCTCTGTGCGCCGTCGTACCGGTGGCTGGTCTCTGATCCGATCTGGCTTCAAGCAACAGTCCTGATAAAACGCTCTGCAAGCCACAGCGACTGAGTCGGTGGATGTCTAATGATCAGTTTGGGGTGGGAACGGGGGCAACATGGCTGTTAAATTCCCACTTAATGATGATCCTTGATTAGCTGTTAATAAGACATTTTTTTCATTAGTTAATTGAATAACTAAAATGGACCTGCATTGCTGGTGACTTTGGATTAGAGGAAGCATTAGAAGTTGATGAAGTGGAGAATAAAGGGCTGAGTCGTGTCCTGATGAGACATTCAGGCATGAATGTGATAATAACTCAGACTTCCAGAGTGAAAACATTCCTAAAAAGACTTCCAGGGCTGCTGCACATGTGCAGAATGATTAAATACCCTCTAACTCTGCCAGTACTGCACTGAACCCATAAAGGATTTAATTACTTATTACTGTTTTTAACATCTAAACTGTAATTATGATGAAAATCACTTCTAAGTTCATTTTGTTTTGACATTTTTTTTGGTTTACAGAAACTTGAAGATGTTGTGAGATCTGCTCTGCAAAAACACAAAATCGTATCAAGTCATTTTGCTTAGCTTAGCTTAGCTTGAAACTTTTCAGCAAGATAAAGCTGATAAAACTTCACTTAAAATTTCAAGTCAATAATTCTTGAATATTGATAAAAGTGCCAGTTCTACTGGCAGTTTTTCACTTATAACATGGGGAAACATTTTGTCTCAACCTAAATCATCACTGATTGTTTCTCAAGCAGCTTGGATCCTTTAGCAATGTGAGTTTCCATAATCCTTTGCAAAAAAACTACCTGATCCATATATGTTATGAATTTTTAGTTGCTTATGTTGAATGTGTGGATCAGAGCAGATGGAGGGAACCGCAACTAATGAAGATAAAATAAAAGACAGAGGAAAAGGCAACACATCTAAAGGATTTAAGTCTTTCCCTCCAGTCAGTGGTGATATTTCATCAATGTTTGTGTGTTTCTGTTTGTTCTCTATGGATGAAGCTTCCAGTTATGAATGCAGAACACATCCAGGGTCAGGGCTTGCTGTAAGTGTGATGGAGAGAAGGTTCTGGTCGGACTGTGTGTGTGTGTGTGTTTACGTCGGGCCAGTTGTGGGCTCTCGGAGCAGCCAGGTGTGAGTCATGCTGGGCGTTCTCTCGGTTGACTGGTAATGGAGTTCAATCTGATCTCTCCTCGCCTCAGAGGCTTCACTTCCCGATCATTATGGACTTGCTAATTTTGGTTCTGAGCAGAATGTGTCTCTCTGAGCTGCTTTGACAGACAGCTGGTGTTTATGAGTGTAAACATGCAGGTATTTATCCTGTGGGGGGCTTTAATTAGCATGCAAGCCAATCAATCAGGTTGGGAAACAGAATATGACATCACTTCCTCCAATGCCTTCCACACATTTCTGCCTGTATTTCACTGTTTCTGCTCTGCTGACATCAAAGTAAATAAAAGTAAAAACAAATTCATACCACAGATCTGTTTGTCCTTCTTTATTATGAAGTAAAAAAGCTGCACTTCTTCCACAGTTTTATTAGGCTCCCCCAATCATTTGCTTGTTACAATGATAACGAATCTGTGACTCACATGATATTATGCAAAATCAACTTGTTTTTAGCTTTTGATCATTTGCCATTTGCTCATCAGAATCCAGAGTGTTGCTTCAGTTCTTTGATGCATGTCTGAGACATCGTTGATCTCAGCTCCTCCAGACTAGCGAGCAGCAATTAGCAAACACCTGAAATTGCATTTTTGGTGTCAGAGGAGACTGGCCAGACTGGTTTGAGACGATAGAGAGGCAACAGAAATGGCTAACTGCACTGAGCAGCTGCCATGTGCACTGCAAAAACACACAGTCTTTAGTATGTTTGTCTAGTTTCTAGTGAAAATATCTTAGTACACTGGAAATAAGACAAAACTAATTTACAGCAAGGTATAGGAGCTTGTTTTAAGTCAATAATTCATTAATCTTGATGACAGCAGTAGTTCAGTGACAAAACATTTTACCCCCAAGTCAAACAATGCTTCTTTTTAACAATATTCAAGAATTATTGATTTAAATCAAACTCCTTTATCTAGCAGAACATTTTTCGAGTTAATTTTGTTTTACTTTAGATGTACTAAGATATTTGTCCTAGAAACTAGACCAGAATACTTGGTAAAATGTTGTGTTTTTGCAGTGCAGACTGAACTTTGCTTCCAGCCTTGTTCTTAATTCAGACTGAAAACAGAAGTAGCATCAGTGGAGTTCATCTCCGCTCCACCATAACTTCACTAATGACAGCTGAACTCCTCCAGCTCAGGAGAGAGCGTCAACCTTTTCCCCGTTTCTTCTCGTTTCTTTATGTTCACATGTACTTGTCACCAGAAGAGGATTGCTACACAAAAAATGTTTTCTTTCTCCTCAGCCTACAGAGAAACGCTGTGCAACATCCAGTTGTAAGGAAAATATTTACAGTCCTGTGATTTGATCGTTTTTCACTTTTCCTCTCCTTTACACTTAACAGCTCAGAGTGAGTGGGACGTATTGATTCACTCACTGCTTACTCCTCTCTTTCTCCTTCTTTTGAAATCCTTCTTCCCCTGCTGTACCCTCCACACACACACAGTCAGACCACACATTTCCCATTACATTCGTAGCATTTCATCAGATGCAGACCAAGGCCGAGATGTGAGCTTTCAGTGCTGCATGGGATCAATTTAATTTGCAGCAGCACGGAGGAAGAACGAGGCCAGATCTGCACCATCCCCTTCATAATGAGCTGGGGCTAATCAACCTTACACTTTCCTTTAGGATGAGAAGAAACATCATTAATGTACAGTGAAGTACCTCTACGAAGCCATCCACTACATCATCCGCGGCAAATTTCACTTCCTAATGTTACAGATGGAGCCTCAGCGCAGCTGCATTCCTGCCAGCCGTATCTGTTTGACTAAAGAGTTTATTAAAGCATTGTGCCTTATGATAAAACTGACTTAACTTGGATAAATAATACAATACAACCTTACTTCAACACATAGAAAACAAGCTGCATCTTCTGTATCCAGGGTGATAATTTATCACCTCACAATTACTGCATCTAAGAAGTGGTGTGAGTAATATTTCAGCATGAAAATGCATTTGCAGCAACTGAAGCAGAACAAATGTGCGAATGCAGAAATTGTTTTCCCTCTTTAATGAGTATATATTTCTTGTTAATGAGTGTATATCCTTTATAATGTGCTGAGCAGCACCTGCTCTCCGATCTGTCAGCTGCGTTCGTCACCAACATTTTAAAACACAACGTTCTGCTTCGCTGCGGCTCAGGAAAGATTCACGTCTAACTTTTTTCAGTCTGCACAGCACATTTGCGATTCTTTCCATGGACCGGGGAGTGGGGGTCTGTTTTTGCTGATTCCTGTCGGGTTGTTCAGGAGGGCGAGGTGGGCCGGCGGCGCCGTGGGAGCCAGAGGTCCAACGCACGCCGAGCCGCCACTCAACTTATTCTATTAATGCACTGCATAACAATGTAAACCAGCCTGTTATTAACAGATGCAACTAGCTGAACGACAAACAATATGGACACATAAATTACACAGGATCATGATTATGGACAATAAATCCATTTGCTTTGGGAATTCAGATGATATTTTATTGTGTTTGCTTCAGAATATTTGGACTTAAAAAACAATGTAAAGTTAAACACAATATGAACGGCTTAGAAGACAAAAACCTGGAGGATTTTAAAGGGAACCTAGCAACATAATTCATATCTTTTATGTTTTTTTTACTTGATAAACCACCCAGTCATTTTTGGCAATAAGTTTATATTTATTGGTGTCTGGAAATTGAGCTGTTTCATAAACCTCTCCAGTGAAGCAACCTCCATTACCTAGCAGCTCCTTGGTAATGGAGGTTGTCTAGAGGCCGAGTCCATCCTGTCACCTAGCAACCTAAGCTGAGCTCCAGTATGTTTGGTCAGCTGGCTTCACAATGGCTGCTGGAAAAGACACGTGTTTTGTTGTTGACTTACCATCCAGAAACAACTTGTTGCATTCTTGTTGATTGCGCAGGAGGCTCCTCTTCTGCTTTTCAAAATTTCATGGTTATATAATTGGCAGACAATCTTACAAAGCATTTTGAGTTTCTAGTTGAAATAACATAGTACACTTGAAATAAGACAAAACTAAGCTACCGGTAACTTTTCAGCAAGATAAATGAGCTTGTTTTAAGCCAATTATTCCACAATATATAAATAAAAAAAGTTCTAGTTCCACTGGCAGATTATTTCACTTATAACAAGATATTTTACCATGTTAAATAATCTGCCAGTTGAACTTTTTCATCATTATTATTGACTTAAAACAAGCGCGTATAAGTTGCTGAAAAGTTTTGTCTTAATTTAACTGTACAAATATATTTTCACTATATTCCTTTGTGCTTCTGCAGTGTAAAGGCCATCAACACAGAGTGGACAGAGTAGCTGTGTGTGTGTGTGTGTGTGTGTGTGTGTGTGTGTGTGTGTGTGTGTGTGTGTGTGTGTGTGCTGAACAAGCACAATGACAGCTAAGCTCTCCTTCATTCACTGTTGCTCTGCAGTTTCATCATCCAGCGCTCAGGTTTGATAGGCAGCTCCTCTTATAGCGAACCTGCAGAGGGCGAGTCGCTGCTGAAATGAAACCTTCTTTATCAAATCGTGATGAAGTGCCTGAAGTGCACACAAGGCAAACTAAATTGCATATCCCTTCCGCTGAACTCACTACAACCGCTGCCATCTCTGCGCGCCGGTTTTTAAGACACAGGGGCTTTGTAGGTACAAACGAGATGAGAGAGGTGTTTCTCTGCCTTAAATCGCTGTGAAATGTGTCTCACTTGTTAGAAGCGCAGCTCGGTTCTAGCCGGGGGCTGAGCTGAAGCGTCTGAGGTATTCTGGGTCTCGGGTATCACACCAGAGCTGATGTGCACTGTCTCCGCCACACCTTGACAGTGAGTTTGTGTGACAGCTGATATAATGTGATTTCTTCTGTCCCCGGGGTCTGAGCTGATGATGGAAACTTCTGGGGTCTGCTTTGCTCGCTGGCGACAGCCATGACAGAAAGAAAGAGGAAAAAACGGTTCAGCGTGATGATCGCTGGCATTTTGGAGATCCCTCTGTCTGTGGCCTGATGCCAGCGCCTCACACAGAAGAATTAGGCTCCTAAAAGTTGAGTTTGCCTCAGCTTGGGCACATCAGCTCGCTGACACTCTGTCAGACGCTCTCAGCGTTTCCTTTTTCTCTATTTGAACCCTAAACAAATATTGCGCTTCATTCAGAACAATAGCATTTGTTGCACAGCTTTGTCATGAGCTGAGAGCGGCGGAGTGGCGGCGGATGAGGCGCAGGACGTGGCTTCAGCGGGAAGCGTGTCACATCAGGTGATGCAGCAGCACCTCATACCTGCAGGCAGTACAGGTCTCTGCTGTCTCTGCAGGTTGTGGACACAAACAAAAATAACCATTTCTGTCACATCTGGGTGTAAAAACAAAGAGTTTCCTCTTCTCGATCCAGTGTGCAGCTGAGGATGTGTTGTTGTTCATGAAAGAAGGAAACCAAATTAAAATCTGAACTTCTTTTTTTTTTCATTAAAGTGGAAGTGACATGAATCAGGGCGGGGCCACAGAAATCTGGCCACACCCACCAGATTTTCTGTCATTTACTCTCAGTAAATGGCCGAAATACTCTTTTTGTTTAATATTTTTTTATTTATTTTTTTTTTAAATGAGACATTACATATTAATGCCTAATTTCCATTGAAACACACAAAAAAATATCCAAAATAAAATTTCTTCATAAAGGAGTAAAGAGGATAATGAAACTGTTGTTTGCAATATATAGTCTGTAACGGATTTTGTTTTTAAATTGATGAGTTGAATAGAGTTAGCATAGCAGCACCAAAAACAGTGCGGCTATGCTAACAATTAGCCAATTAGCTAAACAGGCTAATTGTGTGACTTGTAAAATTAGCCTGTGTCTGAAACTACAGTAACAAACAAAACTATGCTAAATAGACTGATGTGATTTGTTTGTGTAATTAAATTACAGTGCATTTTGATTAAATAGCAGTTTTAGGGTGCCACCTTTCTACAGTCTCACCCATAAGACAATCTCTAGACACAGCCCTGTCAGGAACATGACCTCCAAACAGCGTTAGCTTCTGGTTTCTCCGTTTGCATCTTTTGCTGCAAAATACGCGAAAAGAACATCAACTGCTTTATCTCTTTTTTTAACTATTCAATAATTATTACTTTCATTTACATAAATGCTGCTTCATGCCTTCTGATTTCAGTTTTCCATGATTACAGCAGTGCAAAATTTTATTATCAGATAATATGTAATAACTTTTTTAGCCTGATGCTTATGTCATAATATATTACCTGGTAATAAAATTTTGCACTACAATCCCTCTTTTTGATTATTAAAAAATTTAATATTTTATATTAACCACATCAGATTTGATTTCCCCTCCACAGAGCTTCAGGGTTTTATTCTGGTTGGTTCTTTTTTTATTATTTCTTTTTGTTTTTGTTTTAAGACAGAAAACTTTGATGTAATTTACTCAAATTACCATGTTCTGGAAGAAGTGAAGTTATGGAGAGAAAATGATTTCATCGTAATAATTAAACATCTTGTTATTCTGCAGAAGCAAATAATCTATGAATTTCCAGGGATTAGCATCAACCCAGAGAAATTAAGTTTTGTGAAAAACAAACATTTATGATCACCAAGAGTTTTCTGGAAATATTCTGCAGATTTAAAGTTTTTTCTTTTCTTTTCTTTTTTATTTTTTTACATGTCCTGTAAAACTAACACCACATTTCAGAAACAGAACATGGTGATTTCTTATATGGATACTTCTTTGTTTTGCTTGATTAAAAATATGTTGATACAGTGCTACTCTTACACAAAACATACCAAGTATTTTCCTTCTAGTTTCTGGTGAAAATTAGTTTTGTCTAATTTAACATGCACTAACTTCTAGATCAGAAAGATGTAAGAGTTTGTTTTAAGTCATTAATTTCTTAATATTGATAAAATTATACCATTTCCACTGGTTTAAACTTATGGGAAAATTGAAATAATTTGTGCTTTGTTAAATGAATATTAAAGAGCTTTGGAGTTAAAATGAGCTCCTAAAACTTGCTGAAAAGTTACTTTTGAGTTAGTGTTGTTTTATTTCAACTACAATAAGATATTTGCACTAGAAAGTATACAAAACCCAACTTTTTGAGGTTTTGCAGTGTACTTGAGTGCACTGGGTGCTCTGCCCTCCTCTGCTGTTATTTTTAAATTGATTAACCAGAATGACCCTTGAAGAGAAATAAAGGATTTTCATCAGATCTTTGCTTTTTGCTCAGACTCTCCCCACTTTCACTGAGCCTCAAAATAAGCAGAGGCTCTCTCCACCTAATAACTCCCCAGGTAGGGTAAAAATGCTGCTGCTGACATTGTTGCAGGCTTCAGTCAGCATTTAGACAGTCACACTCCCTCATTTATGAAACATTGAATCCCAGCTTCCTTCCACACTTCCTTCCGGCGTTTTATTCCATCTAAATAATGCAGCCACAAAGAGTCATCGGGGGATCCATTATAGGGAGACTGATATAAAACGCTGGGATGCATGATCAGACACTCTTATCACTTTCACAGAGCATGTTATAGTGCAGGAGGGAGAACTTTGTATTGTCATGTCTCCTCTAAGTGCTCCAGCCTTTGCTTGATGTGATAACGATACGCAATCTGAGCATTTCAGAAAATATCCCAGAATTCCCTGGCCTACATTAGATCCAGATGATGTATGATGAGGCTGGGGAATGCGCTCATGGAGTGTGGCTAAATGACATTTCAGGGTTTTGGGGAAATGAACTTTATGCTGCAACACTTGAGTGAAGTGTATGATGCCGTATAAAAGCAATGGTAGAAAAATAAAGAGTGCATTTCCACCAAAAGATTTTGAGATTAATCTCTAAAATTTTCTAGAAAAAACAAGGATATTTCTGAGTTTCAAAAATCGAAATGCTAAAAAAAATCCTCAGGAATTTCGAAATTGATCTTTGACATTTTCTAGAAAAAAACGTATAATAATTTTTAGATTATTTTCAGAAATTTCTAGGAAAAATATAAAAACTTCTGAATTTGGAAATTCAAAAATTTGCTAAAGAAAAGTCTTGAAATTTATGTGAAAAAAATCTTCAAAATTTCTGAGTTTCAAATGTTGAACAAGTTTTAGCTTGTGCAACTTTTCTGAATTTTACAAGTTTTTCTAGGAAATTGAGATAAAAACAGGAGTAAATTTCTATCAAAAAATCTTAGAAATTTTCTAGAAAAAAAGTGACAATTTCTGAGTTTGAAATGTGGAAATTCTGGTAGAAATCATGCAGAAATTTTAGGGTTATTCTTAGAAATTTCTAGGAAAAACTTTTGCTGTTTGAAAAGTCAAAGATCTGCTTAAAAAGATTCAGAAATTTTGAAGTAAATTTCAGTAAAAAATCAGTAAGCAATGTTGGAAATCACTGAGTTTTTCAAAAGTCAAAAGTTTTTCACTTTTGAAATTTCAGTTTTTTCTACACAATTGTACATAGAAAAAAAGGAGGAGCAAATTTCCACCAGAAAATCTCAGAAATGTTTTTTTTTACAAATTTTCTAGAAAAAAGTGGAAATTTCTGAGTCTCAAAATTTTAAAAATTTCTACTTTTGAATCACCAAAAATTTCAAAACGTCAAACATTTTTGATATTACTTTCAAAATATGATTTTTTTCAAGCAAATTTTCAACTACCAAACTCAGAAATAACCAAGATTCTTTTCTAGAAAATATTTTACATTAATCTCAAAATATCTGAGTGTTTATGTCGCATATTTTCATGAATATTTTTCAGGAACTCCTCTCTTTTTCCTTGTTCAACGGCCCTAATACGCCGTGGCCGGCTGTGGTCTTCACGGTTGGCGAACTGAGGGATGAAATGAAAATCCATCCAGCATCAGCAGAGAAAGGGCAGAGGAAGCGAGTATTCAACCGGAGCGGTGACGGCACTGCAGAGAAATGTCATATTAAGATGGAAGCAGCGGAGAAAGCAGATGATTTATCTGATGTCTGCTCATTTTGCTCTCGGCAGCCTCTCTGAGAGGATACTGTTAATTACATATAGGCTGCTGGTTGACAGCGCTCCATCATGTTGTCACAGGAGGCAGAAGAAGAGCGGCGGTGTCGGCATGGGCGCGCGCCCGCAGGTGGAGCCGCCGCTAATCTCCCCGTCAGTAATGAAGTCTGAGGCTTAAGTGTGGGAAGAGTGCAGGCGTCATCCATTAGTCTCATCCATTTCCATTAATGTTCACGGATTACTTATTATTCCCTGATTAATAAACACTCGGCAGGCTTGTCCTTATAGTGGCCTCAATAAGGACGGCTTCATTAATGATTAGTTTTAAGGCTATTAATATCCCAGTCACTGGCATTCAGAGCATCGTTCACCCTGTTTTTGTTTTTTTTGTTTTACAGAAGCTTCTTTGAGAGGGAGAAACAAATTCAGGTTCATTAGTCTCTGGCATCAGCTTCCTCTTTCAAGGTAACAATTTCATAAACAAGTCTTATTACCTTGGTATTTGGGCATCCTCCAGGAAAACACAAGTAATCCAATTAGTGAACTATTGATTTGAGAAAAAAAAAACATTAGCCAATCAATTCTGGAGGAGTAAGGAAATTCCGTTACTTTGTGTTTCAAGCTAGTCTGAGAATGTGTGTGTGTGTGTGTGTGTGTGTGTGTGTAAGCATAAATAAAGGTGTGTTTGGATTAAAAGCCCAACTTCATGTTTTACCTCCCAGACAACACCAGGAATGCACCGATCCACTTTTCTCACTTCCAGTACCGTTAACTTTAAACGATTATCATCTCAAAGTAGCAAAAACAGCAGAAACCCAAACTATTGGTATCAGGTATTAGTTTCGTTTGATTTGAAGTGCAACAAAAAAGTAGAAACAAACAAATATGAGTAATTTTATAGTATTTTTATATCATGTAGGAAGCAAACCTTCCAAAACGATTCCCTTGGTTGACTTTAAGGTTTTTGAAGAGCCACAGCTGCAGAAATGACTTTGCAATCGTCTCCAGACTCAGTGACTTTGTCAGTTTAGTGTAAAACAAGGCAAGTCTGAGAAAAAAAAAAAAATCATTTTTTTTATCCGATTTGTGTCAATATCTGGTTTATATAAACAAACCCAATGCATTTATCTGTATTAGTTTATTAGCTATAGTTTAACTGTGGATTATATATTGTCCATAATTTGGTTGTAGTGGAGTGGTGTGAACAGCCGTGGGATGTTTGCATGATTTACACAACGCCACAAACTGTTGTAGTGCATTGTGTTGCAGTTTTCACGTTGTGCCTGGTAAATCCCTCCATCTCATGACACTAATCCCCTGCATGGTAAACTCTGTTGTCTCATTCTACTCCAGGCCCAAGGTTGTTTTCAGTAATCTCACCGGCTACCAGAACTTGATTGGACTTTAAAAAAAAATCAAGGGTGGAACTATTGATTAAATGCAAATGACATTAATCTAAAACACAGTTCTGTTAGGCATCTTCCTTCATATTTATTTAACTGTCCTTTAAATCTGCAGCTTTCGCACACACACACTTATACACAAACTCCAATCCAATTATATAGATAAATGAGCTAATCATGCCACAAAATTTTAATACGCAGTCTTCGGGCAGGTCGATAAGCATAATCATTCACTGTGCCAAATTCACAACACAATTTTAGATAAGGAAGATGGGCCAAAAGAGGGAGAGGGGGCAAATTCGGTAATAGACATTACCGTATGGATCATAAGGGAGTCAGATAAGGCCAGAGACATTTCATTAACGCAAAAGAAACATTTGATTAGCAGACTTTTCTATTTACCTCACTTCTCATAATTCACAGGAAGCGATGAGTCCAAACATCCAGCAGGTCTTTGTGGAAAGCAGCGAAGGAGATTTGTGAAGCTGAAAAGCAAACAAGAAAGGAAAGTAATTCAAAGATTATTTGGTATTTCATGAAACACTTCAGCAGCAGAAGTCAGAAAAAAACTGCTTTCTGATCTTAGTGGGATTCCAAAACAGCAAAACATCCATCAGTGCTTTTTAACCTTTTGTCTATATTTACTGCAGACTTTAGGTTTATGTCTCTTTTTTCATAAATGAATGATATAATCCATACATTAGATAATACTAGATTATTGATGATCAAACTTTATTCAGGTGAACCAAAATATCCAGGGAACAAAAACTATTTTGAAAAAACTGGAAACACAAACAATCATAGTCAGAATTTTTTTACCTCACTTTTAACCTGTAGATCCAAAACCTGCAGAGGCTGACTGCAGGCTCTGATGAGCAGATAGCCCAGCTAATTAATCGCTGTTAGCTTAAATCGTTTTGTTTTTTCTGTGGTTCCATATCAAGAGCAGAACTGTAAAGAGATGCAATAAACATATAAAAAGTACTTTAAGTTGAGGAGTTTATTCTTTATTTTTGCTTTAGTCTTGATAATAAATCATCTCATCATTGCAGAACGTTTTATGATGATGCCTCTTCAGTATGAGCAGCTATCTGCCTCAACAGGCTGGAGAAAGGACAAAGGCTGAAGCACTGAGTCAGGTGTACTTTCTATGAAATAAACTAATGAAGAAGAGTGAAAATAACGTGATTTGTCTTGCAGCAGCTCTTGAGTTATCGCCAAAAAGACCAAGCCGAGGGTTAAGAGCAGACATGGTGTTAGCCTCAGGAAGAACAACGTGGATCCAGAGGAGAGGATTCTGATAAATGAACCGTCTCCCTCCAAATTTACTGTCAGAAACTCACAGAGCCAACAGAAACCTGCGATCTGAGAGCAAAGGATCCACGATAAGCAACAGAGTTTTACCTGGGTGATGAATGGATGATGAATTAACTGATCGGATAGGATAAATTCGTATTTCTGGGGTTTTTCTTTTGTTTCAACTCTGCTGGTTTCACTGATCAGTCAAGTTTATTTGTCGATCACGTTTGAGGAACAAGGCAGTTCAAAGTACTTTACAACATTAAAACATCATCCAGTAAACAATAATGAAACAAGCAGTAAACAGTACAATTTAGGAAAACACCAACATCAAAATCATCAAGCAAAAACACATCACATATATTGATTAATGTTCAATCAATACATGTGATGTATTGATCACATATTTATTATAACAAATAAATTTAAAGTTCATTCTCTGCAGTAATTAAAGATAAACTCATGGAAGAGTTTCTCTGGATCTTGGTGCTACATTAGGCCTTTAAAATGTTCTTCAGGTGATAGAAGGCTGACTTTGCAACTGTCTTTATGTGACTGTGAAGGTTCAGGCCTGATCAGTATATTCTAACCATTTGATGCTCCAGCAGGGTTATTATATCTTCGACCTGTTGCACCACAGAAACATCCTGAAAAATAAAGAAGACATGCTGTTTGCTGATTTTGACCAAACCTGTGACACACATGCAGTAAACTCACAGCTGCACGTTTTCGGTTTTCCTGCCTGATTCCCTCTGAATGAATATCTGCTCAGATTGAATCATGAACGTTTCCCCACATAGAGCCGGTGTGAAACAAACGCTTGCTCCATGATGTAAACTACACCGTTTCTGTCTGGATTTGTAATTTAATTACATGGATATCAGCCATATAATTATGCGCTTCGGAACAAGCTCACATGATAGCTTTAAAATTAAACCCCTGGGAATTAAGCGAGAGGTGTCATTATTAAATATGAAAGCGAGATCAGGCTGCCTCCAAACACACGGGCTTCCTCTGTAGTTCAATCACAGCAGATTATTGCATTATCTTCTCTCAGTGATCATTTTCCTGCCAAAGTCACCTCCACTGATGGAGCTCCTGCTTTTCAAACTGATATATGATCAGTTTCCAGAACAGGAAGTCACTAAAAAGGAAAAGTCTTTAAATGAAAAAAAAAAAAAGTTCAGCAAAATACTTCATAAACAATCAGATTTTAGTTTAATTGATGTGCAGTGACGGTTTAGCCGGTTTTTTCCTGACGCTCAGACGGGTCATCGGTCCAACAGCAGGTTCAGACACATTAACACCTGCTGCTAATTTACAGTCACTAATTAACCTGACAGGCATGAAGTTCTTGGGCAAAACGGCCCCAGCAGACTGGTGGGTCTGAAGCTGGACGATGAGGCGAGGAACGCCACTAAATACGGATTTATGCTCCTTTTTGTCCAATAAGAGGCGACGATGAAGGACGGCAGAATCAGCGCCTGAAGAACTGGAACTATAAACACGTTGTTTGCTCACAGAATAACATATCTGAGGGAAAATTAGTTTTTGTTTTTCAGGAAATTTTACCAGGTTTCAAAAAAACTTACAATGTTCAAATAATCTCAAGCTGTGTTTTCATTGCAAATGTGTGGAAATCTTTGTCTATATTCAGCTAATGTTGAAAAAAAAACTGTTTTGCAATTGCAAAAAAGCTCATTCACACAATAAGTTATTAAAAATCAAACAGTTACGTGACATATATTCATAATTCAGCTGCCAGGGGAGACGTCAGCATCTTATTTAGGTGTTTCAAGTGGTTATTAGACAGAATATTATTGTTTTTGTCACATACAGCTGATACATGTACACTGTAAATTTAACATGGTAACATTAACTGGCTAATTAGTTGGACTAACTGCTCAGGTAGACAGGCTGTAGTTGGCTAGCTGTGCTAGCTTAAACAATAACTTAAGGGTTAGCATTAACTGAAATGGTAACATTTCAATTAATGCTAACAGTCATGGTCAGAGACTCCAGATGAAAACTAGCTGAAGCTAAATCTGGTGAAAAGCATATTTCATTAATGTTTTTGCACATGAATACTCTGCCACATAATCTGCAGGATTTATTAATTCATGTATTTTTGGCATTTCAGGCATTCCGTATAGAGTTTGACTCTTTAGATGGTATCTGGCTGTGTGATTGACTTTATTTAATCAAAACTGCATCCAGTGCCACAGTACACCTGTTTGTATGACTCTTAAACATTTGGATTATTTGTGGTCTTGGGATTTTAATGTATTTGGGTATTTCTAGTCAAATAAGAGGAAAATTTCCAGGTTATTTAAAATTTTAGTAGTCTGAGAAATTTGACTCAGCTAAAAATTAGGCCAGATGTTTCAGACGCACTGGAAGTTTCCATTAGCTACAAGCACTATCATTAAAATTAAAAGAAATAAATCACTCTGTGTTTAATGACTGCATTTAATATACGAGTTTCATTTTTTTAAATTTAATTCCTGAAATAAATTAACCTCTCAGTTATATTGTCATTTACTGAGAAGCACCTGCAGTTCATCCTACCCACTTTGCATTTGTTTAGTGTTCTGGTATTGTTTGCGTTATGCTTTCTTATTATTGCAGACAACACAGAAACGTTAACAGCTCAAAGCTCTGTGGAGCAGCAGCAGAGCAGAGCAGTGTATCAGATTACCTGGCTGGGCCTTATCGGGCCAAAGCAAGAGGCAATCTGAAACACCGATACGGAGGAAGTCACACAAAGCTCCAAAGCTCCAGCTGCTGATTCATAGCTCAGACTTTATTCAGCGTATCCACACTCAGAGTGGGACTCTGAGTAAGTAGCAATACAGGCAAGATACTCTTTCAGAACAGACACTTCCATCAAGATAATGCTGTAGTCTGACATAGTATAGGGCCTGAAATGAAATAAGTTGCTATCTGCACGCTGCTGGTTAAAATGTGTGCCTGCTGGTGTTTGTGATGGGATATGATGCATATTACACAGCCATGTATCAGCTGAGGGAAGCTGCATACATTTCTTTCACAAATAATCTAATCTTTTTAATTTGAGAGATAAGGAAGAATTGACTGTAATTACGTGCAGCTGCTTCTGTGAGGATTCATAAAAAAAATAAAAAAAATGAGCCTAAATCCATCTGCTGAGTGAGGAACCAGGGGAGGCAGCGACACCGCCGAGAGAGGGGGAGAGGGAAAAAACGAGACTAAAATCATTAAATCAGTCACTATCTCCTCTCCTCTGTCACTCAGAGAGAAAAAAGAGGCACTAATGAAATATTAATGCCTTCCTTATTTTGAGATTTACATTAATCTTTCCTCCCTCCTTCTCTCCCTGCATGTAAAATGTGAAAGATGTGCTTAGAATGACTTGAATATATATTTCTAATGAGACGGCCCGGCTGCTGGATGTCTCATTTTTCTACCTGTTTTGCAATCCAAAGTTGCACATATTGCACAGCAAATATGATTGTGTGCTCCGGAACGAGAGGAATGAGACAAGGGAGAGGGAGCGGGCGGATGCTTGATCTGACAGCGAAGAGCCAGAAAGGATGAGAAAAAAGTGAGAACAAGAGACGGAGAGAGAGAAGGAGAGACGAAGAAAAGTACTGACTGGTGCTGTATGAGAGGCAGCAGGCATTCAAGCAAGACTGTGGCTGTTTCCTCTGGCCTCGACCCATTTGGCAGAGCTTCAAATGGGAAAGCAAATAAAAAAAAGCTGATGTGTGGATGCTTCCAGGCAGCAGGACGGGTAAGAAGTGTGTCAGGTAAAGCAGGTAGAGTTTCCTCACCGTTCACCCCCACAGAAACCTGAAACCGGTGATGAAACCATGAAACACACAGAAACACTCTTTGTTGTCTCACAACCAACATTAAGATGTTTTTGTTGTTGATTGCTTCCAGTTTATTTGATCAAATCTGACGTTGCATATTATATTATAGCCATGTGGCTAATTTCTATCTCTAGCATTGGCAGGTTGATGTTTATAATGTTTAATAATAATAAGGAAAAAGCAGCAGCAGATTACTGCACACAATAAACTACAGGAAGGAGAAAATTGGATGATTAAACAGTTATTTACAATTTGTAGTCAATGATGGTTCAATAATTTTGGCTAAGGTTTTAAGTTTAATAGACTTAGCATAACAGCGCTAAGCTAAAAATGCTAATTGTGCCTGAAGACACTGTAACAAACAAATCTATGCTGAACAGATCTATGTGTTTTAATAGTTTCTCTGTTCAGACTGCTGTGCATCTAGATGAAATTGTGATTTTAGTATTCCACCCTCACAGGCCACTCTTAATGCTTGTTTGTAAGTTTGATACTCTGGTTTAGAGATTGGACCGTTCAGTACCGTTCAGTCCCGTTCAGTACCACTCCAAACTGTTCCACCTTAAAGCATAATTCATGTTTTGTAGTTTTTTGTTCTCCCATTTGAGTCTCTACTGGTTTTAAAAAAACATCCAGCTGGTTTTTGGCAATAAGTTGATGTTTTTTGGTGAACTGTTTCAAAAATTAATGTCAGAAATCAGCAGGAACTGCACCGTTACCTAGCCACCCCACGGGAAGCCCAGCCTGTTACCTAGCAACCAAAACAGAGCTCCAGCACTTTTGGTCAGCTGGTTTTACCACTGTCTGCACTGTGCAATGGCTGCTGGAAAAGACAAGTGTTTTGCTGTTGACTTACCATCCAGAAACCACTTGCTGCTGTGTTTTTGATGGTTGTGCAGGAGGCTCTACTAATGCTTTTGAAAGATATACAGTTGTATAGCTGTGTCTTTTTCATGTGAGTGTAAATGTTGAGTTGGGGGCGTGGCCAGCAGAAGCTTATATGGATTTAAAGTGACAGGACGCCCTAAAACTGCTGAAAATATCTAGAACTGAGCAGATTCAATTCTCATCATCTAAGAATGATTTTGGGTAAAAAATGTAATTAGCGTGTTGTGACAGACATAGATTTATCCTAACCTGTTCAATAGGTCACCTTTATCGACTCGCCATGAACCCCCACTTACCCGCCCACTATGAGAAAAAGCAAAAGCTCTGACCAAGCTGCAGTTTTATGAAACGGCCCGAGTGCAAATAAGCGAGGATGATATGGACCATTGATTCTGGAAGTGAGCTTTTCTCTGCAGCGAGCTGCCTTCTGCCATCCCATCAGCGCTTCATCATCCTCAGAGTGAGCCTCTCCTGATGCGGCTCTGATTTCCCTGCAGTGTGTCCATACAGGTTGTGACGTGTGAGTCTTCCCTCCAGCGTTCATGGTGACAACTCAATGTGCTGCTGTGGTAGTCATACCCGAAGCACGCCGCAGCAAACTGCTGATGCTGGTTCTGCTCTGCTGTCTGAAGCTGTCTGTGCCTGCAGGGTGGAAGGAGGCCTGTGTGAGCACGTGTGTGTGTGTGTGTGTGCGCGTGTGTGTGTGTGTGTGTGTGCGCGTGTGTGGGCGGGTGTGTGTGTGTGTGTGTGTGTGTGTGTGTGTGTGTGCGTGTGTGTGTGTGTGTGTGTGTGTGTGCGTGTGTGTGTTTGCGTGTGTGTTTGCGTGTGTGTGCACGTTTGTTTGTAATACCTTGTGGGGACGATTTTCCTGACATATACTACGTTGTGGGGACCAATTGCTCCTCGTGGGGACCGGAGCCTGGTCCCCACGAGGGGAAACCCTGTTTTTGGGTCAGGGGTCAGATTTAGGGCTAAGGTATGAATTGAGTTTTGGTTGGTTAGGGTTAGGCATGTGATGGTTAGGGTTAGGAAAAGGGTAAAGGTCAGGTTTAGGCTGTAGAAATGAATGGAAGTCAATGGAAAGTCCCCACAAAGATAGCAACACAAATGTGTGTGTGTGTGTGCGTGCGTGCGTGCGTGCGCGTGTGTGTGTGTGTGTGAGCTGTGGTAGAATAGGTGTTTGGAAGGGAAGGACATGTGGAAATGGTGTCATGTAAAGTGAATCAGTGTGATGAACCAGAGATCCTGCAGAGTCCTAAACACATTTACATTTAATAATCTCAATTTAAGGTCTTAGTTAAGTGCAGAATTTCCAGATTAGTTGCTAAATTAACTTTTAGAAGATTTGGGTAGTCACTAGTTACATTCACTTGAGTAACTTTTTTGAAAAATTTCACTTTAATAAGTATTCTTCCACGCTGTACTTTTTACTTTTACTTGAGTAACTTTATTTTGAAGTATCTCTGCTTTTATTTGAGTAAAATTTCCAGATTCTCTACCAAATAAAAAACTAACATGTTTTAACCAAAGATTCACCAGACACAGACACACACCTGCAGTTTTTGATAAAGTTTCATAAGTTTTATTTTGAAAGAAACTGATTTAGAAAAATGTTCTTTTGCCTGATGTTATTTTTTGGTTGTTAATTATTGTAATTTTTGTCCTTAAAATACAAAAACTTCCAGTTAACTTTATATTTTAGTCTGTCTGATGATGTAAGATTTAAATATTAAATGATTGATAATTTGATCAGTTACTCAGGACTTGAGTAGTACTGAGTAACTAAGTATTAACTAAGTAAGTATTTCTACTCTTACTAGAGTGAGTTTTATTCTGCCCACGTCTGCCTTCCAGTTTATTACTACTGATTATTTTCTCAATTTGTTTTTTTTGTATTTTTGTTACATGTATTGTAGATTTTGCTCAAGAATTTGGCATTTGTTACACCAAAGTAAAATGAAAATATGTTCTCCAAGACATTTAAATTTAAAGTTGGATATTCAGCTGTGTGTATTTTTTAACTGTTCTGTATTTGCAGATTTTTCTGTGGAACGTAACTCCATATAATTTGCAGAACATTAAGACTGACCTTAATTTTACATGCTTATTGCTGAATATTAAAAATTATTATACCTTCTTTTAGTGTTAATTTATTTATCATTTATCTTTCAAACGGCCTCATAATCTGTTCCAAACCTAAAATCTATTCAAATTTAGGGAATTTTAGATCATTTCATACATTAAATATGACTCATGCATAATGTAAACAGTGTAGAACCTGGCGCAGAACTCTGAGGAACCCCAAAGGTAATCTTCAGTAGAGCAAACTAATTATCTGTACATAATAACATGTTTCATTAAAATAACTTTTTATCTGTTTTGACCCATTTTCAAAAGTAAACCTGATTTTAGATTAACCTTGTTTTCCAACATAAAAGCAGTCAAGAAGAAAAACGAGTCTCTGGATCCACCAGGTGAACCAGAACCGTCTCAGATAAAACTGTGCATTAATGACCTGCAGCTCGGATCACGTTGCATCATTTCCTGAGCCTAAAAAAAGAGCAAAGCGAAGCCGAAGTGAAAGCTGGGTTTGATGGCAGTCAGTGAGTGAAATGTGCAGGAATCTGGGCGCAGCAGACCTGCTGCTCTGCCATGTCATGAATTTTCAGTAAAGGTGGCTTACATAACCGGAGCTCCCTGGGCGCCTCACCTTTAGCGGTTTGAAAACACGGCTGAGTGTGCTGACAGCCTGGACTCCCTGCTGGGACGGTTTCTCCAGGGCGACTGCAGAGCAGAGCGACTTGGGATGCAGGAGGAAGAGGAGCAGGATGAAGAGGAGGAGGTCACTTTACACCGGGCCGCCTGGGAGGCTCTGCTCCCGGCCGAACCATGACCCAAAACAAAAGGAAGCCGTTAGCATGAGGAATGAAAACTATCTGACCTCCAAAGTTACTGTGGGGAAATATTCATCATGTTGCTGCCACAAACTGTAGTTTATTTTTTAGAATTTTATATGAAAGTCCACAAAAAGTAGAGCAGAAATTTAAAATAAAATATGTTTGTTAAGAATGACAAAATCTGCAAAGTGTGGAGTGCTTTTCATTTACCCCTCTGCTCTGATATCCTTAAATAAACTCCATTTACTCCTTACTTTGTCACTTTTGTTGTAGTTTAGTCAAAACGATGATCTTTGGTGTGAATACGAGGCACTGCATGCACAAAATATTTAATATTCTCTGTAGAATTTGGTCAAACATTGAGGAAGTAGAAGTGTGGACATAGATCACAAAAAAGAAAAAAATATTTACTAAAACTACAAAAAAATATTTACTAAAACTACAAATATTTACTAAATATTTATTAAATATTTAGTAAATATTTAGTAAATATTTTCAACCATTAATTATTTTTTTCACTCAGAATAGCAAACTAAACATAATCAAAAATACACATAATATCTGACAAAGTCAGAGGTGGGAGTAACTGGCTACATTTACTTCAGTAACTTTTTGGAAGTTTTTTTTCTTTTAAGAGTATTTTTACTACGCAGCAACCTGATGTTTTTGTTTGTTTTTATTTTGTAGTTTTATTATTTATAGTAATTGTTTTCAGTTTGGTCTCTAAAGTACAAAAATTTCCTTCAAAACTTTTTGTTTTGGTCCATCTAATAATGTAATTTTTAAATATTAAACAGTTGATGTTTTGATCAGTTAATCACCATCTAGTCGCCCTTTTAACAGATATGTTTTTACTCTTAAGTAATTTCTTTACTTGAGTTCAGTTTTTGGGTTCTGTGGATGTAATCAAATTATCTGACCTGGTTTTTTTTCCTATTTATTTCCATATCAGGGCATAAAAATGAAACATCCTAAACTCTTTGGATGCTTTCTGCTCTGGTTTGACAGAAGGACTCAGAAAACTCATGAAGTTAAAATGGAAACAGCTTAAGATCTATTAATCCTCCCAATTAAGACCAAGTAACCAAGCAGTAACCAGAGTTTTATGAGCCGGTAAGGAAAATAAAGGAAATTGTAACAAAACGTTCAGATTACTCATCTGACCTCATGAGGCTCACTGTCTTACAGAAAGCAGACGGACGGATGACCTCAGGTCACCACCTGGTGATGATGCAGCTCACATATAAACACTTTTACATCCGTTTTCAATGAGTCAGAATGATAAAACAGGTTCAGGTTCATTATTTTTTATTTAAGTGAATCAATAATAACTATGACTAGTTCATGTAACAACTAAAGGAAATCCTGAATGAAAAGAAGCAGGAAGAAGCATAAATTTATCAAATCTGGCTGTTATTCACAAACGTTTCATATTGACAGAAAATAATTTTATTTTGCCTGATTCTGTTATTTTGTTACTTATATGAATTATTGTCATCTTGTCCTTAATTTATCAACGTTTCCACTTTTTATTTTGTTCATCTGATTATGTAATTTTCAATATTAAATGATTGATGTTTTGATCAGTTGCTCAGTACCTGATTAGACCTTTTAAAATACCTTTTACTCTTTCTTGAGTCATTTCTTGGATGGATACTTTTTGCTTTTAATTGAGTAAAAATATGTTAAAGTAGTGATACTCTAACTAGAGTATAACTTGTATCTGCTTCCATTTATGACTCTAACATCTCTTCTGTAAAATAAAAATCTAATTTATGTTTTGCAAATACTGCCCCACACTTCCACACAAACAGTGAATTATATAAAATATAAAAGATGTTTTTGTTCAGTAATTCCTTTCCTGGGTTTAAAACATCGATAGTTTTGGATCAGGTCCAGGCTGAAGGATCAACTCTCATGTTTCCCTTTTCGGCTAAGGACAGCTTTAGTGAAGTAAGAGCTTCTCTGTGACTGTGGTAAATATAAATACATTTAAACTGGAAGTTTTTTTGCAGCAGCTTCCTGTCAGAGCCAGATATTTCAGGTTTTTTCCCCTCCAACCTGAATGTCCTCTCTCTGCAGCCTAGCAGGCTAAATAACAACATGTCTGTGCTTCCCCCTGACTGATAAGAAGCGTCTTTGCTGAAGCAGCTCCGGGGCTTTGAAGCTTTCAGATGAAAATATAATGTTGTGGGGAATTTGCTGAAGTGACTCATGCTGCTGCCTCTCCCGACTTTAACCTTTGAAATCGAGACAGGTACATAAAAATAACTCTGGAATGGTGTTCAACTGCACCTTGACTCAACTTTTTGAGGCAGAGCGCTGAAAACGGGAAACATTTGTTCTGGTTTTTATTTTGTAAATGTTTCAGATCATCAAACATTTTAATTTAATACAATCTGACCCTGTTTTATGTGAAAAATAAAAGCTTCCCTTATTAAATCGTAGATTAATTGTAATTGTAAAGATTTTGACGTGGTCTAGTCCAAGTCTGGAATTAAATTTGACAGCATTTATGCTGGAAAACCTTCACATCTGTCCAAATGAAAACAATTAATCAAACCAAAAATCCTCCACTGTGATGTAGAGCTGTTGTATCCACTGGGTATTCAGGGCAATTTATTTTTTTTAATTTTTTTATTTACCCAGATTATCTTTGTCCTAATATGAAGCAACCTTTGACACAAGAAACAGATTAAATCTGTTAGTAAATACTGGATTAAAATGTTCCATCCTGTTAATGGATTGAAGAGTCTGTGATTCATTAATTAATTGCATTTTCAATTCAGAAAACCTTTTTGCTACTAAGGTATAAAACAGATAAACATGAGTTCAACAGTAAAAACATTTACTGTTTTTAATCTGTTATTCAGATTATTCAACCACCAGATTGGAGAAAAGTTTCCAGGAAGCCCTGATCATTAATGGAGCTGTGAACTGTGGACGCTAACATTAGCATTAGCTGCTACATGGTTAGCATTAGCTTGAATAGCTTCAAGGCTAACTCCTGTTAGCACAACTTAAACACAACAATAGTCTTTTCAGATCGATTTAGAAGCAGCTTTGCCGTCCATCGCTGTTAGCGGATGTAGCTTGTGCGTCAGATTTACTGGTGTACCAGAAACGTGTCAACACAAAGATTCCAGCTTAGAAATTCTGTGTGTAAAAAATAAATCTATGTAATTAATTGTCATAGTTGATGTTGGTCCTAAATTTTAATGCTTAGCATCTTTTACAAAAACATGTTTTATAGTGTTGGTCTTTGAGGGATAAACAGGCACAGTGGAAAAATTGATCCTGGGTTTATTTGTGAAAATATTTTAAATTGGTGCTTGGAGTGTCCCTGCATCCTTCTCTCTCCCTCTCATTACCCAGTCTGAGCTACTAACTTCCATAATCCTGGAAGCTTTAACGCCGTGGCGCTGTGATTGGTTAGACATTACATCAGGGTGATGTAATACTCCCAGGACTGGCTAGTGTGTCTGACAAGGGGAGGGCGGTTTGGAGGAGGCAGAGGGAGGGGGACGGTTAGGGGGGTTTATTGAGCAGAAGAAGTCTCTTTCTCTCTTTCGCCTGCAGCCAGACAGTGTGCAAGTGCAGCGGCCACAGAAAGCCTCTAATCCCAAAGCACACAGCAGCGCTTTGGAGAAGGAGGGAAATAATCAAGACTGTTTCCATAGGCCCCCCAATCTAAAAGCTGGAGATAAGCTTTGCTGTGCATGCTGCCGTGTGTATTGGGGATACGCTCACAAAGCATAAATGGGATTTTTTTTGTGTGGCTGAAATTCAATCATTAATTGCAAATAGACAGAGAAAAAGAAGAAGAAGATTGTTTGGCACTGTCAGGAAATGCCAAGGCGTTAGGTGTTTGTGCATAATCACTCATAGCCAATTTCTCAGTGCGGTGCGAGGAGCTTGTCCATGAATCCGGAGGTGTAATGGCGTATCTGTGTGTGGAGATGAGGTCTGTGAACAGCAATGCCCCGGGCTCCAGCACTGTTTCCCCCTGATTGCTTTCAAACCGTGGAGCTTTGAAATAATGGAACAAAGTGATGCTGGCAAAATGAATTCCAGCCAAAACATTAGGGAATGAAACTAAACTAAAAAATTATGAATGGAGCACCAACAGTTACGAGTGTAGAGAAATAATATGAATCAATCTCACAATCTATGAATAATCTGGAGGAAAATGTTAATCTTTGACTTCTGATTGAACTTTTAGGAAGCATTCCAACTAGTCCTGTTTAATCTGTTTTAATCCAACTCCAGTCCGGTTCGGTTGGGGAGGTGTGAAAACATAATCAACCAAAAAAACTAACTCTGCTCTGCCTACAAACCTCAGGTTCAACTGAAGTGAACTCTGGGGCGGTTTGAATATACATGTGAACACCAAGCAAACCAGAGACCACTCCTAAAGCAGGAAGTGCACTACAGCGCAGGGCATTCTGGGTAAATACAACCAAAACAAACAGCTAGCCTAGCACTAGTGGGAGAAATGGCTCGCAGTCGTTTACCAAACATAAAAGAAAAATCCTCCAACTGCTAATATCTGACACCACTCCATTCTTGTTTCCATGTCTTGAAGAAGGAAGTTGAGCTCTGTTGTTTACTTGGTGCAGCGCCCCCACAGGCCAGGAGGGGAACAGAAAGAACAACAGCAGCTGGAGGTGGAGCAGGTGGAGTTCTGGTCCAAAATTAAACCGAGTCGAACAAACTATCAGGTGTGAAAAGAGTCTTAAAGAACCAAGTGGATTTAGTATTCTTCTCAAATTTTGATTCTAAATAATTACACGTCTTTAACATTTGAAAGAAAAGTCGTAAAGAAAAGATTATATTTATAATTAATCAAACCTTTCTCATATTTAAATAAATGGCTGCTTTTATGAATTGTCTGAAGCTAATTTGTTGAATTTAGCTGAAAAAATACCAAACATGACAATGATCACTTATGAAATTGTGACATTTTATTGTCCAGGAATAAAATTTTCCATCCCACTGATGAACATTTTCAGTGTGAGGTGTTTTAAATGGATGAGCTAAAACTAGATCTCATCTGAAGCTGTTTCCTTGGATTAGACACATGAAGTTCACATTCAGGGTTTAACATATTAACTCATTTAAAAGCATGTCACCATTTCTTATTTCTAAATATGAGGTTCATTCTTATAAGATATTAAAAGGTTTTCATACTTTCAAAACAATTCAGATATTTTTAATTCCCAGGTGTCAGTTACAGTGATTATTGTATCCAAATCTTAAAGTCCATCATTTGAAGGGACCTTGGAGGAAAGCATTTCCTCCAGATGAAAAGCCAAAACCTGGTGGATTTGGTTTCACTAAACCAAACAAATGAATTCAAAGACAAAATATTTGAACTGCAAGAATAAAATATGTTTGGTCTCAGTTGATATAAAGGCCCTAAACAGTAAAATCTAAAAGGTTCAAATGAATCCAAATGTAGGTTAAACTAATGAAACAACAAAATAAAACATTTAGCTGTGGCCCTGTGATTTGGCCTGAGGCTCGACGTTCGTCCTCCATCAGCTCTGATCCGTAAATTTGTTGTGGAAAACAGTATCTTTGCCCAAATTTACAGCTAATTAATGCAGGTTGCTACGGCAACTGAAGGTAAATATAACAAAATGAATTATTCAGGTTGAATACTGTAAACAAACTGAGGACTTTTATGAGCCAAATGATGCAGTTTCTTTATTTATGATCTCTCTATGAAAATAGGATGAGTGGAAAACAAGCCAAAGGACCTTGTGCTGAAATTTGTGTTTCGATTTGAATGGAATGAGATGTTGAATTCAGAATTAGAATAGCATTAAAGTTTACATGATGAAATCCTGACAGAAAATGTTTGCTTCTAAGGTCACACATTGCCTTAAGTTAAAGAAAACATGACGGCATTGTTTAAAATTTAAGGCACCAGAATAATAACCATAATTCTTTCATTTTGATATTCCTCTGCATCCACTGCAAAAACACAAAATCTTTTCAGTGCAAATATGTCAGTACACTAAATATGAGGAAGTCTTACTAACAAGAAACTTTCCAGGAAGATGTAGGAGTTCGTTTTAAGTAAATAATTCCTCTAACTTTGTTCATTAATATTCTTTAACATTGATGACAAAGATGGCAGATTATTTCACTGAAATAAGACATTTTTCTCTTGTTATAAGTGAAATAATCTGTCAGTGGAAGTAATATTTTCACCAATATTAAATAATTATTTACTTAAAACAAACTCATCCTTCTGAAAAGATATTTGCACTAGAAACTTGACAAACAGTTGGGAATATTTTGTGCTTTTTCTGTGCTTTTCTTCTAAGGTAGCTTCTAATGAAGACAGATCCTGCTTTGAAATTTCTCTGTAACCTGGAAACAGCTGAGCTATTATTATAGCAAAATGTAGAGAAATAATAAAGTGTAAAAAAGGTTAAGACAAATAAAAAGCAGAGTTATCTGAATAAAAACGTGTCAGAACAGATGATTGTCATTTCTCACTTTGCTCAAGGCTTGGAATAGAAAGAAAAACAAGATGATGATTACACACAGGCTCACACACAAGCAGGAATATATACACACACTGATACAGTTAAACTAACTTTGTTCAAAGGAAATAGCCAGAGGTAAGTTTCCTTTTCAACAACTGCACTGTTGTAATGGAAACAAAGCAGAAAAAAGTGATGAATTGTGAGGACTGACACTAGATGAAAAGTGTGGCAGTAAACATGCAGGATTCAAACAAAGATTTGAGTTTCAGGGTGATTTGTTGGCTTTAGTAAATATGCTGGGGACAGATCAGACGGGGAATTTCCGGCTGTAAGCAGCTGAGCCTATATGTTTGAGTCTGACGATTCATAAGCCTTGACGGGTGCTAACATGGATGCTAAAGCAGATGCAGACAGTGATGAGGATGATTTGTCTTCACAATCTAAACTTGTCCAGATCTGTATTCCTGTTTGGTTTTACATTAGGCACGTTCTCCTCCCACAGGCGCTCACTCCTGCTGCAGCTAAACCAGATATGTGACAAACCAGCACAGCCGTCTTACATATTAGACACAAATCTATTATGATGTACCTTAAGCCGTTTACAGACCTAAACTAGTGACCTGCATTATCTGGTGCTGCTTTCTAAATGTTTGTTAGAATTTACTTCACTTTTACATATTGTTCTTTTATTTTTTCTCAGTTATAAACTGCAAAAACACAAAATTTTACCAAATTGTTTTGGTCTAGTTTGTCTTATTTCAAGTGTCCTAGGATATTTTCAGTAGAAGACCAAAAATACTTAAGATTTTTGTTTTTGCAGTGCTACAACACGCCAGTCACATAAAATCCAAAGAAAAACATTTGAAAATCTGGTTTACATACATTTTCCAGGCTCTGACGTGTGTTGGCCTTCGTTTCAGTCCGTGCTGAATGAACCTTTCTGACATGAATTTTCATCCTTTTGACTGTTAACGTGAACATGCTGCATTTTCCTCGGTTTCCTCTGATCGTCAGCGGTTGCAGTTTTGGTGTCGTAGAGTGACGGACGCCTTCAGAGCTCGCTGTTTAAACATCTCCCCACGTGTTTCCCTTTTGATCAGAGTCTGCCATTCTTACTGATTTTCCGAACCACTGATGCTTGTCAAAGAATTAATTACCTGGATGGTTGCTCTGCTGACTCCGGCAGCAGCTGCGGGGGTTCACCACCGAGACCCCGGTGCTCTCCCAGCATTCCCGGCTAATCACCCACCATCCATTTCAAAGTCAACCTGACTGGCCAGCTACCCGGAGAATAGCTGGATCTGTCCTGACATTCATATTTACATGCAGCATCCTGCGGCTTAGAGTCGGGATCAGCCACGGCGCTAACGGTGGCGGCTGCCTCTGAGGGTTCATTAGATATGAAAAGACGCAGCACATTTCTGCGTCCTCACTGGGTTCTTTTCAGGATGCGTGTAAATCCTCCTCACTGTGGGAACATTATTTATCTGAACAGAAGAATCTGAGACACTTGTTCATGCGTTAGGCAGACTCGTGGATTCCACACAACGTTTTCAGGTTGGCTTTGCCTTCTGGGAGAATCTCACCATGTGGCTAGCTGAGAGGCTAGCATATGTGAAGGGGCTATAAATACATCTCGTGCCTGCCTGCTAGTTTGTCTGTGGAGCCGCCAGTCTCCCAGCATGCCGCTGTGCTTGTGGGGCTGCGGCGGGCCGCATGACGTCAGCCAGGCTCAGCTCTGCCTGACCTCTGTCACAAGTAGAGGAGAGAACCAGAGCAGAGGCCTGGCTGCAGAACCGAGCTCATCACAGGCTGCAGAACCGGGTTCATCGCAGGCTGCAGAACCGGGCTCATCGCAGGCTGCAGAACCGGG
>NW_015113808.1:168885-182434 GCF_001443285.1 Poecilia latipinna
ATCGCAGGCTGCAGAACCGGGCTCATCGCAGGCTGCAGAACCGGGCTCATCGCAGGCTGCAGAACCGGGCTCATCGCAGGCTGCAGAACCGGGCTCATCGCAGGCTGCAGAACCGGGTTCATCACCGGAAATGCTGCACAGACAGAGGAGGATTCAGAAAAACTCAGAAAATGAAGAAATACAGCGTTAAAACAAAACTCAGTTTAATATGCTCACACTGCAACCCTTAAAAATTCATTATTTATGGATTTTGCATAAACATTGGATCCTCTGTGTTTAGTTTTCTCTCAGATTACATGAATTATAAACTATATACACTGAAATAACAGAGTTGTACTGAATGTTTGGTCTAGTGCAAATATCTTAGTTCACTTAAAATAAGACAAAACAAACTTACAGGTACCTTTTCAGCAGGAAATATGAGCTTCTTTAGAGTCAGTAATTCCTTAATAATGATATAAAAGTGCAGTATTAATGCTTTCTCTCTGGGTACTCTGCTTTCCTCTCATGGTTTAAAAACCTGCATGTAAAGTCAAATCCTTCCTCTGAATCGACCCACATTGCATGTTTTTCTCTCCTGGAGGCCAGTGCAGTTTCCTCTGCTTCTGCCCCAGTAATGCTGGAGACGCCCCCTTAACCCCCTCCACAGGGAGGACAGAGACCAGAGGTGGCCATCTTGCGTGTTTTCTTTGCTCCCTTGGTTCAACACAGTGTGTATAAGTATCAAATCCCCCAAAGTCAATATTTTGCAGAACCAACTTTCACTGCAATTACAGCTGCAACTTTTCTTGGGATCTGTTTCTACCAGCTTTGAACATCTGGAGATAAAAGTTTTGCTCATTCCTCTTTTCAAAACAGCTCTGGTTCAGTCCGGTCTCAGGAATACGCTTTGATCCAAACCATTGCTTTCAGCTCCGGCTCCATGTTTAGGGTCACTTTCCAACACGAAGGTGAACCTCCACCACCATCTGAAGACTTTAGCCGCCACATTTTTCCTGCAGCTTTCTTTCAACATCACAGTTTGTCTTGTTCTATAAGCTTATCCTGGGTCAACACTTTCCAGTTATCAGCTGTTTTAGGGAGAAAAGTAAAACCACAACATCCACCGAAGGCAACCTTCAAATATGAAATAATGTGAAAAAACTTGAGAAAATTATGCAAGGAGACTTTTGCCAAACTTAATAGCATTATCGATAATTAACTGACAAGCAGTCATCATATTTTTACCTGATTTTTCTGATGCAGCGCTGAAACATTTCATCAGTACTAAGAGCCAGAAAAATATTCTTGTTCCACTGGAAGATTATTTTACTTACAGCAAAACATTTTTCCATGTTTTAAGTGAAATAATCTATCAGTGAAACTAGAACTATTTACCAATATTAGGAAATTCACAACAAAAAAAATATTTTCTTGTTAAAAAGTTACTTGTAAGTTAGTTTTGTCTTATTTCAAGTGTACTGATATATTTGCACTAGAAACTAGACAAAAAATATTTTTCGAGATGCAAGATTTAAAAAATGTTGAGTTTGCACAATGCAGCATCTTCTGGTTTTGTATGATTTTTAAAATCCCAAGTTTAATGTTTGTCTCCTCCCACAGAGGTTCAACCCTGCAGCTCCTCCAGAGTCACCATTCATTAAATTCTCTTCCTGCATGTTTTTTTTTTTGTGATGAGTTGATGAAAACAGACAGAGCAGCTGCATTTATACTGAGACTTAATTCAACCCAGATGTGACTTCTGAAGGAAGATGGTTGCATGAGATTTTATAATTGGGAATCAGAATAAATGGGGTTGAATTGTTAGGATTTATATTTGTAAAAAAAAAAAAGTACTCTCTTCCCACTTCACAAAAACTAAGTTAAATACATTAATGTTTGTTATTGTAATGTGACAAATTGTAAAAAAAGAAAAAAAAATGCAAATGCTTGTGCATTTCTCTGTATATACTGGCATGCTTGTCGCTGCGCAGTATAAACATGCTGATGTTCTGCACTCAACATCCACAGTAAACAAATCATGAGCACAGAGCGAACAGAAATACAGATTACACACACATGGACATTCCCATCACAAATCCACGCACGCCGTGTAAACATCAGGACTTCTGACTGCAAATGAAACTCAATATCCAGAGACGGACATGTGGGAAAGATCAATTCAGGTTTGGTATTTATTATATGTACGTATTACACTAAAAGTCTGAATGGAATGAAAAGAACGACGTTATATTCATGGGCATGAGATCAGCAGCACTCTTCATAAATACCTGAGAGGCAGGGCTGCGTTTACTGCCATATTCTTGATTAAATCATAACCATATTCTCTTCTTGATTGTATGAACAGAGAGAAAACACACACACACACACACACACACACACAGAGGCGGAAAAGCCGTAATGAAACATCATAGGCATGACTGTTACACACACACTCTCGTCTGGAATACAAATTCCCCGTGCAGTTATTTGTTTCCATCCATCAGTATTCATTATTCCAGTGAATATATCATTGAAGTGCGCCTATTGATCCTGTATTAAATCCCATTGTTGGATTCCTATTCAGTTGTGAGGCAGGTGAGGCGAAAAGGAAGGTGACCAAATGTCATGGTGACAACATGGAGCATTGTCAAAGGTAGCTTTATCGATCAAGATAGACAGAAAGAGGGAGCAGCCAGATATTTCTGCAGGACCCCAACCGGCTGACATTTTAGAAAAGCTGTCCTTTCTATTTTCTCACCATCTATTGTTGCACACAAAGACCACAGCAGCCTGGGCGCAGGCTCTGTGAGCTGTGGCCTTCACACCCAGCAGAGACAGTGAGCGGCTTCTGATGCAGCTCTGTTTAAAAAGAGACAGTCTTGTTCATTAAATTTATCTGTGGTAATTTTTACAGTGCGCACGCTGGGCCTCTCAGAAGGTGGCCCCAGCATTGTGTGGGTTTTCTGCTTTGACATTTTAAAGGCCCTGCTGTCTCACGGTGTCAGCGGTTAATCTGAAACACAATGTGGACGGTGGCTCCACGCTCTGCTAAGGGTCCAATTAGGTTGCCAGCCATGTTCTGCCATTTCTTACACAACTCCAAGACTCCAAAACACTCCCAGTGGGATCTCTCCTCTTTTCCTTTCAGGCTCAGATCCAAATGAAGGCAAATGGCTGAAGAACTTCAGCTGCACACAGAAAGCCAAACTGGCACCGAACGTGTCAGACTGGGAGAACAACACAATCCGGACAGAACCGCGCTAGAGTTTTACACACAAACACACCAGACTTGACCTTTGACCCACTTTATCTCTTTTTCTAAGGTTAACTTTAGCAAGTGTTTGAAAAACTTTTAGGTTGAGCCAAAGTACACACACATTTCAAAAAGTTTTCATGTTTTCATGACCCAGACGACTGAATCTTTTTTATCTGAAAGATTTGAATTTGCTCATTTAGAAATGCAGGAAGCTTAGCGTTCTCTATCGTTCATTATAATCTTAAATGTTGAATAATGTGTGAAACCTTATTCAACCTTATGAAGTTTGAGTCTGTTTTAATTTTTATGGAGTGTTTTTGTTTAAAAAAAATTGAAGTAAAAGAGTATTTTTTCATTGGCTGTGAGATGTGATGTAATCACCCCAAGGCCACCTCTGATTGGTTAATCAGCTCCCCCTGATGACTCCTCCCACTGATGTTCAAACTGTTTGGATATGAAAGTTTTGCCACTTTTCAGGAAATTAAAAACAATATATTATGAAGGTTTGCTTTGCTGGATCAGAGCCAAGACTGATTAATTCAGTTTAGTTCAATACAAAAACACTTTATTGATCCCAAAGGGAAATAATTAGAATGGAAGGGAAATTAAATCAGATTTAGTAGGAAATTGTTTTTGCAATGTAACTTGTACCTTGGAGAATTCTGCCTAAAGTTACTGCAACATATTTGTTTGTTTTTCTTCCAAGCTCTGGACCTGCTATCCAATATCAGCTGCTCTCTAAACTGAGGATGCTGCAGCAGACTGAAGTCCACACCCCTGATCCCCAAACAGATGCCCTATTCAGAGCAGAAGCACTAAAAGCAACACGACTCCTTTAAACATGACAGAACGTGACGTTCCACAAAATCACTGCCTTTTCCTCACATTCATACATATGAAACACAGCTTTCAAAATATTTACATTCATGACAAGAAAGGAAACAGTGTGACAACAATTTCAGTAAATAAAATATTCCATCTGTTTCTGTTTTTTCTTCCCAAAACAAAAATAATAAAGAAATGGATAAACAATGTTTAAATTCCTGCCAATGGCAAAATACATTTAACGTGACTTAATATGGGGTCACAGTTAGGTTGCCAAACATGTTCAGCTATCCTTCATAAGGTTTAGGAAACTCCGAGTCATTCCCAAAGGGATTTTCCTTGTTTCTTTACCTGCTCAGGTGCAAATGAAGGCAAATGGTCCAAATGTGAGCCCTGCAGCTCCATGAAACCAGAAGCAGCAGCCCTGAATGTGCTGACGAAGCATAAAGCCTGCAGGCTGCAGAGATGCAGGGGGAAGACTCCTACAGGTAATTATCCCAGACACGGTTTCTGTTTGTTCTGCAGAAAGCATCTCGTGTTAAAGCAGTCCAGATCAAAATGTCGTGTCATACAATATTACCGTCAGCAGCCGCGCTATTGAATTAGCCTTGCTGCTCCTCTGCTTCCCAGGATGTTTATCTGTTGCTAGGGCTGGAAAACCTCCACGCTCATTGCTTTGCACCAAGTGGACACAGAAAGCAGATTAGCTAGATTTCCTGATCTGTGAAATGATCTTAGAGATGAAGGAGAACATGCAGCATTCCTGAGTGTGGTGTTTGTGCATCAGGCCGTCTTCATGTTAGCTGTTAGCCTCAGCCTGATAACAGAGGAGCCACACGCTGACCTCAACCATCCAGGCAGGTCACTCTCAGGTTCTTACCATAAACAGATTTATCAAGATGTAATCACATTAGCAGCTTCTGGCCCAAATAACCTCTGCGCTCAAGCAGCAGAGGCTGCAGTTCCTGGAGTCGCCACTTGAGGCGCAGCTCAGTCATCCATGAACCCTCATGCTAAATGCCTGCACACAATAAAAACACTTTGAGGACCTGATGTGATTTAAATCCCCGACTGTCTTACATTTCATGATCTAAAACAGGTGGATCCTGGAGGCCCGGCATCCTGCATGTTTTATTCTCTCACCGGTTTAGCAGACCTGCATCAAATGATGGCTGTTAGAGGCCGAAGAGGAACATTGACTTGCTGAGGAGGTTGTTTCTACCAACAGGGAGAGAACCAGACCATGCAGGATGCCGGGCCTCCAGGACCCACTTTGGGCACAACTGATCTAAAAGATAAAGTCAACAGGATGAATAATTTCTATTTGGAGCTAAAATGCAATACAGAATCTGTAACTTTGAATGGATCTGATTTCACTAAAAATATGAAAAAAATATGCACAACACTTTAATACATGTTTACTTGAAACATTTGCTTCCAGTGCAGACATTTTAAAACCTATTATCTTCTGCTGTATAAAATTGGTAGTTTCTCTTCTAGTTACCTTCGGTGCCTTCATGCCCTTCTGAACGTTTTTCACAATTTATGCTACAACCACAAATGTTGATGCCATTTATTTGCATCTTATGTGACTGCAATACAACATGGTGCATTATAGAAAAATGCAATTCAATTTGATTCAGAAGTAATTTATTTATCCAAAATAGAAATTAAATCTTGTTGTAACTCCCAAATATCTTTAAAGATTCATGGACGGTCTTTGATTGTTCAATATTTTATCTGCTTAGTTCCTGATGGTATCATGATTTTGCTTTTGAGAGAATTAGACTATCTAAGATTTTATATTCAAACCTTTTGTTTATGTCAAACTGTAAATGAATGAAATAAAAAAAATAAATTTAGGTGTAAAAATGGGCTGAATGAAAATATTCAACCCTTTAGATTTTTTTTTAGGAAAACCATTTAAAAACATTTTGTCTTTGTTATTCTGTCTCATTAAATCCCAATAAAATACTTTGAAATCTTTGTTTCCAACATGATAAAAAGTTCCAGGTTTATATTTGTATTATTTACACTCTAGACAAAGAGAAATAAATAAAAGCTGATCATCCGTATTCATGTAAAATCCAGTTTATATGTTTTATTATTCATATATTCTTCATTTAATTAGCATATTATGCATAGATGGCAACTTTTGATATGTAACTTAGCAACTGAGACCTGAAGTGCCCTTTAGATGAGAGAGTGAAGCCTTTGGGAGCCTGTTATTCAGAGAAGTCTGTACTCTGCCACCAGGGGAAGAAACAGAGAGAAAAGCAGAGTGGAGAAGATTTGCCAGTTAACATCTACAGGGCAGCTACAGTAAATGGTGCGGCAGAAACTTTGAGTGAAAACCTTGCACAGCAATAAAGTGATATAGACATGAATAATGCAGGAGCATTTAGTTCAGTGCTTAGGAATCAGATGTCCCTGGTGCCCTGAAGGATTCCAGTCTACTGAGCCAGCGTCTCTGGTTGGAATAAACCCGCACAGACCCAAATGAGAAATTCAGCACTCATCTCTGTCCTGCCAAGTCACATAAAACATCCTGCATGGTCATCAGTGTGCAAAAACATGAATTAATACGTATGAACGAGAAAATGACCTAAATAAGCTCCACTGTGTGAACACAACACATGCAGCCTGAACGTCTGTGTGACAGTGAAGAAAAATATTCACAAATTAATATTCTTCTACTTCACAATATAATTATTGAGAAGTAGAGAAAATATGGGACAGTAGAGATTTATAAAAAACTATAAGTTTGTTTAAAGAGCAGATATAAATCAAATTGAAGTTAGCGTTTTAGCATTAGCTTGTGCTAAATACCATGTTGGAGTAGCATATTAGCATTTATGGTTAGCGCTTCAGGGTTAGCGCTTCAGGGTTAGCTCAACTAACTTTCCAAGATTTCCAAAAACTACTCAATTTACTATGATATACTTAAAAACAAATTTCATTTAAAAGAGTCTGAATCTTTGATCATTTGCTCTTAAGTTTTGAATTATTTAGTATTTTTCAAAGCTCTTGAGCTTGATCATGATATATTTCTGTTCCCAGTAATCACTCTGCAGAATTTATATCCTGTATTTGTTGGTCGACTCTCTTGTTTCCATCATTATGGCTACATTTCTATTCCATTTACTAAATATCTACTAAAGCCTGTTTCCTGCCTGCGTTTGGTAAAATAGCTCTCAATAAAAAGAGCTTAAATTGAGCTTTTAAATGATATAAGCATCACATATGAATAAAATAAGTTACAATATGCTTTATTTAACTAGCAACCTGGTGGGCTAAATCGAACTTCTAATCAAATCAGTTGAGTTTATGTATAGATGTACTTAAAATCGTGACCTAGATATTCTGAAAAAGCCTCAGAAAACTTCTGAATTAATCTTTCAGTCCCATCTGGTCACCTGTAGAAAACCTTGTAAAGGTTCCCTGATGCCTCCAACGTATTCCATTAAAAATGTTTACCAGTATCGACGTCTTGCATAGACGCCTCAGTACGTGCTGAGAAAAGCTCCCAGAAATATAAGCTCAGTAATGACTTTACTTTTCGGGGTTCTTGTGGGATTCGGGTTTATAAATAAAAGTGAGGGAGTCGCTGAGCGAGAGTTTGAGTGCTAATTTTGCTGAACTGCTGGGAAGCTTTCATTTTGTTGTCTCAGCTGCTCAAAGCATCAACTAATGAGTAATTAATTACCACATATCCAAATCAAATGATCTCCGTTTCCCTCCCCTCCCCTTGTGTTTGTTTTCATTTAGTTCTTCTGGTTGTTAACTTGAAAGAAGAATTCATTCTGAAATAAAACTGGAATTTCTGTCTTTATTTTGATACGTTTCCACATGAATATGTTGATGTTATTTACTTTATTTGACATTAAAATGATCTGATTTCCATTCAGGTGATGCAGGTGAAGCAGCCAGAAGCCCCGCCCCTCTGCAGCAGCTTTGGGTCCTCTCTGCGATCCGTGAACCGGTGATGTGGCGTCCAGGTCGGGTCTGCTCTCCGTACCGACACGGAGGCTCACAGGTAGAGGCGGCGTGGTGCTCAGCTGAAGGAGGGAGCGCGCACGGTGGTGACAGGAGCATCAGTTTCACAAACGGTCTCCTCCTTCGCCCCTGAAAGTGTGGCGTAATCACGTGCGGGGGTGATGCACCATGAAATGGAATGGGCGCCCAATCCGGGGGAGCGGGCTCAGCGGCGTGTCTACGGAAATGAAGGTCATTCTTTACCCAGAGAGGCTGGTGTCAGAGGAAAAGGCCTCACAGGTCAAACATGGCCACAGGCAGACAGGAGGCAGCGCTCAGGCAGACTTCAGGTTTGGATCTGAAAGAGACCAGAAATGAGTCCATTTAAAACGCCAAATATCCTAAAAGTATATGAAGCTTAGCCGCTTAAAATAAACATATGTTGCCAAATATGGGTAATGACAGCTGTAAGCAGAAAGCGGCTTGTTTTCTTGACCGAAAATAAATTTCTACCAATAAAACGTTGACTGGATCTGCTGCTTGTCGGCCAAACAGAAACATTTAAGCTCAACAGAAAACCACGTTTTCCCCGAGCTGCTATAAAAGAGATGAACATTTAAACTACAACGCATTTCTATGTTTAGATGTTAAAACTAAATTAATCATCTCACTTTTAAAAGGAAAAAAAAGCTATTTTATATCATAAAGCTAGCTAAGTGAGCACTTTTAATAAATTTGGAAAGTTACAAAAAGTAAGAGTCCATCTAAAAGTTAAAACTCAGCCAAGAAACTTTAAATCACTTCTAAAAGCCTTGTACTATCGATAGTCTTCTGTTGTAAATAACATAACGGCACAAACAGCCTATTCTTGTTTCCTTCATGATTAAAAACATCGTTTTTGGTTTCATAAACGTTTGGTGTTTAGTCTCAGCTGCAGCACCTCCTGTATTCAGGTGTGTCTGTCCTGATCAGGGCCAGTCGACTCAATTCATCCCAGCTGGTCTCCATCTGAGATGCAACGAAACAGAAACAAAATAACACAGAACCGACTTACAGGTAACTTTAAAGAGACAAAGGAGCCTCTTAAAGTAAACTATTCCTTTTTATTGATAAAAAGTACGAGTTCCCCTGGAAGATTATTTCATTTCTAGGTCATAAGTGAACTGATACTTTTCCATTAGTAAGAAATTATTGACTTAACAGAAGCTTCTTGTGCTAAAACCCAGAGAAAAATACTTGGTGTTTTTTCTGTGTTCTAGTTTTGATAATTTTGTGTTAAAAGGTTTTTTCCACGTTGCCATAATGGGGTATTTGTGTGTATATTTCTGAGGTGGAAGATTAATTTGTTACAGTGTGGAATAAGGCTGGAACATAAAGCATGGAAACAGTGAAGAGCTGTGAATACTTTCTGGATGCGTTCTATAACAATTATGTTGAATTGATTTGTCCAATCTTACTAAATTACTCCGTCTCAATAAACATGAGCATGTTTTTATTGGCGTGTGTGTTGCATGACAAATTTGAGCTTCACAGGGACAGATAAGGCCGGGATGCAGCTAACAGACTTTATTCCTGGAGAAGGTTCAACACAGCCAAAAATAAATTCAAAACATGATCTGAATCCTCCAACTGGTGACATTTTCTATCTCCCAGATGTATCAGTGTTCCTCCAAGCAATCAAGAAGTAATTCCCTTTATCGGCCAGCATGAATATTAAAGTTTTGTGCTGGAGGGATCCGGGGAATAAACACAACAGCTCCGGCACCTGGCCCGGACTTTGGTGGAGAGCTGATGAAGCAGATGAGTGGCTCACTGTGTAATAGAATGGCTGTAAAGATTCTGGCTGTAACCGCAGCCAAACCCCAAGAAAAACAAGGAATCAGCATCTTCTTCTCTTTCTTGTCTTGACATATGGAAATGAAAACCTGCTCAACAGCAGCAGACCGTCCCAACACATAGAAACACATAGAAATCCAGATGTAATTTTAAAACTGCGTGAAAAATGTGAAGATATTTTTAAGGAAGGATTATTACTATAAAATGTTTTTGATCAAAAGGAAACACACGGAGTCGGTTCTGACTGATCGTCTTAACACTTTCCAACCACGTCCGAGGCGGCGAGGTGATCAATCTTCAGACATGACAGAGAACATTAAATACGCAGAATAAACGGCGGCGTTCAGGGCGCCTGGCGATGCACTTAGAGACAAAATGACCTGCGCTGGACAAATAAACCACCTACATGCGTAAAACATTTATCACAGTCGAAATGATTCACATCCAGCCTGTCCTTCATTCTGCAGAGATCAGAAATGAAAACTAAAACAGCCTGAACATGTCAGCATTTCTAACATTCAACACTACATTTATTTTATTAGAATCTTATTTGGTAGAACAACTTAAAGTAACACACAAATGCCTTTCAAAACCTTTTAAAAACAAAACTCAGCAGACTGGATTTTGTCATTTTTATCTGTGGAAATAGCCGTTAAAATAAAAAAAAAACTCTTCATTTAAGAAGGAAGATGAAAGCTAGCTGATTTATTCTAGTTTATTAAAACATGAAGGACTGATCAAACATGGAGACACAACAGAGAAAAGGCTTTCACAATTAGTTTAAACAATGATATGTCAATAAAATCACAACGATTTGGTCCATCACTGCAAAAACCCAAAATCTTACCAAGTATTAGTTTAGTTTCTACTGCAAATACATTAGTACACGTTGAATAAGACAAACCTAAATTAAAATGAACTTTTCAACAAGATAAAGGAGTTTGTTTTATGTCAATAATTCCTTAATGTCAATGAAAAAGTCCAAGTTCAACTGGCAGATGATGTTAATAACAAATTAATTCAATTTTGAGGAATTATTGACTTAAAACAATAATTATACCTATATCTTACTGAAAAGTTGCTTTTTAAGTTAGTTTGTGTTTCATTAACATATTTGTCTTGGAAACTTACAAAAACAGAAGATTTTGGTTCTGGAAAGCTTAGATTGAGATATGAACCACATGTTTCAGATCTTTATTTGTAACAATATTTTCCTTCCAGTTCACAGTTGTGCATCATTTTGTCTTATTTTATCACATAAAACCCTAATAATTGAAGTGTGGTAGCAGTGTGAGTTCAGGGGGTTTGAATACTTTTTCGAGGTGCAGTAGGTGTTGAATTTGGTGAAACCAAATATCAGCAGCAGCCAAAGAGCAGGAAGCAGGTTCTGGTTCCTCTAATTCGGACCTTTGGGGTCTCAGACTGTCATGGCTGTCGCTGTTTTTCTTCGGTTTCATGTGATCACCGCAGAGAGGAGAGGAACGACGGCGCCGTCGTCCTCGTGAGGAGGAAAGTGCTGTACAGTGTTGACTTTGTCATGCTGCCATGTTGGATGACATCATCACATCAGTGCCAGACGCTACTAGCAAGATAACTGGATTGCACTGAATCAGGGTTAGCCAATCAGAAACAGGCTTTTCTGATTGGCTGCCTCATTCTGAAGGCATGTTTTCTGGTGCAACTGTAAAACATTTAAACTTCAGTAAAAGTAGATTTTGTGTTTGTCTATCACAAACGATCTAATGAACATGTTCAGATATGTGGTTGAAACAGATGATGAGCACATTTTAAACACTGTGTGTGTTTATGCCTCATGGCTTCACTTCCTCAGTCCAGCTACATTTGTCCTTATAATGTTAGTACTATGCTGCAAAAACACAAAATATTCCCAAGTATTTATGTTTAGTTTCTTATTACACTTGAAATAAGACAAAACTAATTTATAAGGAACTTTTCAGAAAGATGTGTTTGTTTTAAGGCAATAATTCCTTAATATTGATTTTAAAAAATACTATTTCCACTGGAAAAGCAAATTTTTAAACATACAACATGAAAAATGTCTTATAAGTGAAATAATCTGCCAGTGGAACTGGTACTTCTTCATCTATATTAAGAAAATATCGGTAAGATTTTGTGTTTTTGTAGTGTGAATCTATACAGAATAAATAGTTTTATTAGTGTCTGTGTAGCTGACTTTCTAATGCAGCTGTGTTGTCTGAACTCATCTGGGCCATGAATGTTCTTAAAGGGCCGGTTGTCCCAGAATGTATTGATAAAACCTTAAACAAACTGCTATAATATTGATAAGTAGCTGTGTGTGCGTTCACTAAGTATTGCTCTAAGTCCCTCCAGAATTAAATTTCTTTTTGTAATTTACTTTTGCAATGAAAATCACTCATTTTCTTTAGATAAATTAAACATATTAGCAAGAAATTTTGCAATATTTTCCCAAATATGATTTTGTTTTTCTTACTCGCCACATCTTTCCATTGCTTCTACTGCAGCAGTGGAGTAGAAGGAAGAAATACTGCCACCTGCAGGTGGGAGTTAGCATCTATTAACCCAATATTTTCAACCATTTTTTGTGGAAACTTGGCAATAAACTCATGATTGTGCACTAATGTGAAAAAGTGTTGACTATGTGTGAATTTGCAAAACACTGGAGGGACTGACTGATGTAATTTGACAGCAAACAATAAAACAGCTTTGATTTGATTGGTAAAATGATATTTAAACGGTTTATCCCTGCCTGCATGCCCAGGTGGGCCCCATATGGGGGAAAGGAGGGCAGATCATATGGGTCCCATATGGGTTTGCCCATGTAGGGCCCACCTAGGCATGCTGGCAGGGATTTCCCTGGAGTCTAGACGGCCACATAAAAAGCTGAGGCGGGCGAGATTTGGCCCCTGGACCTTGAGTTTGACACACGTTGTCTAAAACTTAAGCCTAGATTGTAGCTAGGAGGAGAGTAGAAACTATCTGCACCTGGAGACTCTTCTGTTAAAACCCAGATCCTGGTGGCTGACTGTTGGTCTGACTCTGTCTCTCTCTCTCTCTCTCTCTCTCTCTGTCTCTCTCTCTGTCTATGTTTCTCTCTCTCTCTGTCTCTCTCTCTGTCTATGTTTCTCTCTCTCTCTGTCTCTCTCTCTCTCTGTCTCTGTTTCTCTCTCTCTCTGTCTCTGTTTCTCTCTCTGTCTCTGTTTCTCTCTCTCTCTGTCTCTGTTTCTCTCTCTGTCTCTCTCTGTCTCTCTCTCTCTCTGTCTCTCTCTGTTTCTCTGTCTCTCTCTCTCTCTGTCTCTCTCTCTCTCTCTCTGTCTCTCTCTCTGTCTCTCTCTCTCTCTCTCTCTCTCTCTGTCTCTCTCTCTCTCTCTCTCTCTGTCTCTCTCTCTCTCTCTCTGTCTCTCTCTCTCTCTCTCTCTCTCTGTCTCTCTCTCTGTCTCTCTCTCTCTCTCTCTGTCTCTCTCTCTCTGTCTCTCTCTCTCTCTGTCTCTCTCTCTCTCTCTCTGTCTCTCTCTGTCTCTCTCTCTGTCTCTCTCTCTCTCTCTCTCTCTCTCTCTGTCTCTCTCTCTGTCTCTCTGTCTCTCTTTCTCTCTCTCTCTCTCTGTCTCTCTCTCTGTCTCTCTCTGTCTCTCTTTCTGTCTCTCTCTCTCTCTGTCTCTTTCTGTCTCTCTCTCT
>NW_015113808.1:187723-197571 GCF_001443285.1 Poecilia latipinna
CTCTCTGTCTCTCTCTCTGTCTCTCTCTCTCTCTCTGTCTCTCTCTCTCTCTCTCTGTCTCTCTCTCTGTCTCTCTCTCTCTCTCTCTCTCTCTCTGTCTCTCTCTCTCTCTATCTTGCCCTCCAGCTCTGGCTGGTGCTGCTCCAGCTGCACGGTGGGGACAGAGTGGGCAGTGTGCTGGGTCTGCTGATTAACCCCGGGGCCGGGGCCGGTCCCCCCAACCAGACGGATCGGCTTTCGCCGGCCCCGGCCCCTGTAATGGGAGCCCGCCGCGACGAGCCACATCAAAGAGGCAGGGCCAGCAGGAATGTCAGGTTCAGAGCCGGCAGGAGGACGGAAAGCGAGCAAAGCTGGAGAGCTGAGAGGTTTATGTCGGTTTAAGAGAGCGGAGCCCCAACATAAAGGCTGATGGATCTCACTCTCCGGTCAGCAGCAGCATTTAAACCCAGCTGGTTCAACTGTACACAGACAAATCCACTCTTTCATTTACAGCAGAGCTCTTTAAATTTAAAAATTTCCATTGAGACTAATGTGGAACTGAAGTTAATTTCATTATTTTGTGGAGCAACTTGACCAATAAATCTGATTCTAACTGAAAAGCTACAGGTCTGGTTCATTGGTGCTGCTTGTAGTTTCTAAGTGGTGATGCTCATGCCACTGATTTTTTAAACGTTTTTAGCAGTTTGGTTTAGTTTGGCTGCAGATTAAACTGTTTTCGCTGCTGTGGATGTTTGGAGTATTTAAAGCAACGTGTCTGTAAACCTTTGAAACAAGGCAGATGCACAGCAGAGGAACTGCTGTTTATACATGAAATTTGAAGAAAATTAATTTGAAGAAAATTAGCTATCAGAATTTATCTAGAACTTTTGTTGCTATTTTTGAGATACTAATTTGTATCCGAACATTAAAGGTTTATTTCATATTTTCTGTCGCTGTTTGTGGATTTGTTTTGATTTCTATTAACCAAAGTTCAGGTTTCCTGAAAGGTTAAAAATATCCACGGAGCCTGAAAGCCTTTCGTCGCTGCGTGAAAACAGTTATTCCCCAGAGCGCCTCGTTTACTCCAACAGTTTGGTTTGTGGGAGAATCCCTGGGTTTGCTGCTGCTCAGCAGTTGGACTGAGCCGAACACCGTTCAGCCTTTTGTGGCTCGGAGACAATGGGCCGCTGCCGGGGAGCGAGACGGGCAACCTGAACCTGACACAGGAAGCTCTTAAAGCTACACAAAACAAACTGCTGAGCTCTGGCATTTCCCCCGCTGAAAGACTATCTCCACCATCATTAAAGGTGAACTCAATCGCCTAATCTCCTCCAAAGTCACAGAGCGACCACGGCTGCCCCTCCTCTGTCCCCTCCTCTGTTTCTCCTTGCTCCCTCCTTCTCTCTCGCCGTCTCTCTCCTCTCTTCGCTCATGAGGTTCAGCCCATCAATGAAATGCCATCAGATCTCCAGAGGGTTAGAGGTCACAGGACAAAAATGTTGTGTTGACTGTTGCTGCGGCAGTGTGAGCGGAAAAGCTGAAGGTGATGATCAATGGAGGATCGTTCAACACTTTACGTTCAAACAAATCACTTTGCTTTAATGTGTGTGGAAAAAGGGGAAATATTATGCAAAATGTTTCATGTTTCTGTACTTTAATTTGGGTTTCTACTCAAAAACACCCACCCTGACATTTTTGGTAATAAGTTGATGTTTTTGGTGTCTGGAAAATGAGCCTTTTCAAAATTCATCTGAATGTAACGTCACAAATCAGCAGGCACTGACCCTCACCTAGCAACCATAGCAAAGGTTATCCCGTTACCTAGCAACCCAGGCTGAGCTCCAGCATATTTGGTCAGTTGGTTTTACCTCTGTACAATGGCTGCTGGAAAGACAAGTGTCTTACTGCATTCTTGTTGGTAATACAGGAGGCTCCACTTCTGCTTTTCAAAGATGTACAGTTGTTTGCAGCCATTTTCCGTGTGACTGTCAACATTTAGTTGGGGGGCGTGGCCAGCTGCAGCTTATTTGGATTTAAAGTAAGAAGATGCACGAAAACAGCTGAAAATACACATTCATTATCTCAGAATGATTTTGTGCTAAAACTGAACTGAACATGTTTTGTATAGGCCGTATTGCTATCCTGATTTGAGACTTTCAACGTTTGTATTCAGACTTCCTGGAATTGCACAATTTTAACCCGGCAGACAATCAGCAGCACAATCAACATCTGAAAGGAACATCTAGAGAATGTCTAGTGTCTTCTTTGAAATCCTCAGTAAGTAATCAATACCCTCCCAACAAGCAGAGGCGAGTAAATCGTTTGCCTCATAATGCTGAAAAGCAGAGCAGAAGACCAGAGGAAAACAAACACGGAGCCATCCGAGCGTCGCCGCGGAGAAGCTAATGAAAACACTGCGAACGGACATGCACATTTGCAGAGACAAACACATTGCATTGCTGTACAGCCCTACCATTGTACACATCATTTTGATGTCAGCGAAAGCCATTTGCACCTCACATGCAGTATGCTTCCAGCTATACAAATAGCACTGTTTGGAATTCAATTATGTGTCTCCTTTTTAGCTTTTTTTTTGTCCCATTTTTATTCAGGCATTGTGTAAAGGCCCATCTCTTCCCTCAGCCAGCCATCATTGAGCAAAGATGGAGAAATTGCATTCTCCTCTCCTATTATAGCATCAGAATCTGCTGCGTCTCATTACCTGGGTGAAAAAACACCTTCACCTCTGTTACACGCCAACCCTGTAATTAATGCCTTTTTTAAACCATTGAACCAAAAGCAAAGAGGTTATAAGCTTAGGCTTGTTCACTTTCCATTATGAGATGCATCCTGGAAGGTGGGATGCTAACTAATTGTCAATCATCACTTCATCTTCTTCTGAATAAAACGAGCTTTTAAATGTAACTCTACATTTGTCGCTCTGGTTCTTGCAAAGGTTTCTCATTTCATTTATCTGCTTTACTGTGTGCATGCAGTGTTGGGAAAGGAGTGCTGGATTTCTTCTTTTGGGTCAAAAAGCTAGCCAAGCCAACCTGAAAAAGTCCTGATTTCAATAAACTACATTTAATGTTTTGCAGAGTTCAATTTCTCAACCGATACCAAGACCCTGTTCCTGAATAAGTAAGAATAAATAAGACCTCAAAAAACAAACAAACATTTAAATCCATCAGTCTGGAAAGAGATGGAGAGTTTTAGGAACTGGAAGCTCCTCTTATCTGCGGAGAATTCATGAAATATAGTTGTGATCGATTATTTCTCCTGATATTTGTAGTTGTGCTGAACTAACAGAATAAATGTGATGTCCTTTGTGGATGGTTTTTCTATATTTTATATTTATGAAGTGAACTGAGCTAAAAAGATTTTCATCTGACTTTTGAGACAAACGTAGAGCTTTATGTTGGATGTAATGTGATGGTTTCTATAGCAACCAGGACGATCAAATCCACTTTCTACCTAAAAACTCCTGAAGGAGAATATCCAGCTATCAGTTTCTGAATAGCTGAGCTTAACCCAAGTGTTCCGACTTTGAGCACAATCATCATTCAAAAAGACCATCTCTGATTGTCTCAACAAACAAAATGAAGGCCTAGTCAAAGTCTGGACGCAGTGTCAGAACTTTAAGCAGGAAATTTCACCAGAAAATCTTCCATTTTAAAAAATGATGTAGCTAAAATTCTTCCACAGGAGTCATTTAAGTTTTAGGGAAAATAATGTTTTCAAACAGGCTCAGGTTGGTTTGGATTCTTTTTTTTTCTCTTAATAAACAGAATTGTCATTTGAAAACTGATATATTTACTCATACTAACCATATCTGACAATGTTTAGGTGTGACCAAAGAGCAAAATGAGCAAATACTCGTCAGGCAGCAAACTATTTTTCAAGCCAAAGTATAGGTGTGTGTGTGTGTGTGTGTGTGTGTGTGTGTGTGTTTGTAGCTGCAGGTTGAGCAAAGGGGAACAAACCAGACGAACTACATGCAGAGAGCAGATAAGGCTTCATACGATGCATTTCCTCTGTATTTGTTGTCGTCTTTATCACATGTTCCAGAAGAGGTACACAAAGTGGAAACATGTGGTCCACATTCTAATGCCTGGAGGGTCAGCGCAGCGGTCAACCTGCACATTACTCTACGTCCCAGCCGGACAGGTTAGAATGCACAAGACTAATGCTGCAGCACATCCAAAAGGTCATCTGTGGATATTAATGTGTAACTTTAACTGAAGCTGCACCAGGAGCTGCGGCTTTCCTGCAGAAACGGATAAATATTCCTTATGGCTGAAGTATGTGGGGCACTTTGTGCTGACTACAACTTCATGAGGCAGAATAAGAGCGGAGCGACTCATTGATATTTCTGCTGTAGTTTTGTAGCTCCAGACGGTAATCGAAAAGTCTGAGCATAATTAGCCAGGCTTGTGAGGAGAAAAAAAAATCTGTTTTGGCTGATTGATTCAGCCAAATGTTTCTCTGTTGCTCATTATTCACCAACATGCAGCCTGCAAACCGCTGCCTGACGATAACTGGTGCTAAAGCTCCCTGAATTGATTAAAACCTGCTGAAAGCAGAGGAACTAAGATGTCAGGAATATAATTGCTGGAGGTAGATGGAAAAAAATCTGCAGCTGACATTCTTGTTGTGGTCAATTCCTGAAGATTTACTCGCATGCTGGACTCTGATGGAGTACGGAAGTAGGAGTTGATATTTAATGCACAACAAGTCACAGCTCTCTTCATTAGGAGTGCATGTTCAGCTGCTTAGAGTGAACCAGCTTGTTGCAACAACTCACTGCTCATATGCTGCATTCACACAACCAATCCGCTTTAATCCGACTCCGGTCCGTTTGTCTGGGAAGTCCGGTTTGTTTTGGGAGGTGTGAATGTGTAATTGATCCAAAAAAAGCTAATTCTGGTTCCGCCTACAAACCTCAGGTTCAGTTAAAGTAAACTCTGGTTTGGTTCTAATGTGAACGCCAAGAGGAACACAGACCGGTCCAAAAGCAGGAAGTGGACTACAGAGCAGAGCATTCTGGGTAAATACAACCAGATTACAACCAGATTAGCTTGCAGGAGAAATGACTCGTGGCCTTCAGCCAGAGACAAAAGAGAAATCCTCCAACTGTTAAAATCTGCTGCCGCTCCATCTTTGTTTAGATTCGGTGAAGAAGGAAGTTGCTCTCAGTTTTTGTGTCGTTTCCTTCAGTGGCTCTGAATTGAGCGTAGAAACTATTTTTTTTGAAACTTAGGAAATTATTATGAAGTTTGCTGTTTCCTTCAACCCTTTATAATGTAACACTTCAAAAATGTTATTGGAAACATTAACATTATAACTGTTGGGTTAAATGGTCTCTGAATTGTCCGTGGTTATGAATGTGTGTGTGAGACTGTGTTTGTCTCTCTTTCTGTGTGTGTGTGTGTGTGTGTGTGTGTGTGTGTGTGTTGCCCCTTGCTGGACTGGTGACCTGGCCTGGCTGTGCCCTGCCTGTCGTCCAATAATTGAGAACAGTGAATGAATGGATGGATGAATGCAAGCTGTTTGCGTTTGCATCATTTTGCAGTCAAACTGATCAACCTGCTAATTAGACGTTTGCTTCTGCATTTGTTTTGAGTTTGAACCTTGAATTTTGCAAACCTGGTATTTAAATATCAGAGATTTTCAGCATGCCAAAGCAAAATGTGTTCATTAGATATTTGCTTCTCGTTGATTTGAATAGTTTGAACAGTTTGGCATAATTTTAGCACATCTAAGTTTTCAGTCTTGACAGTAAAAATCCTCTGAAATAGCAGCAGAAATGACAAGCCCTCGCCTTAAACCTGGCAGGTCTGTGTTTAAAATGCATTCCATGACTCTTGTGAAGCTCATTCCCTTTTCACCGCAATTTTTTTGTATTTGGAATTCATTATTTGCCATGAAATGTGAAAAGTCTTCTTCATTAGATGGTGTGAAATCCTCCTCTCTCCCTGCCTCTGCTCCTCTGAAGTCCAGCTAACCATGTTAATCCCACAAATGGCGCCTCTATGGGATCCCCTCCCTCCCCGGCACACTCACAGCCCTGCTGTCTAAATAATTGCCTCATTAGTTTGTGGTGCACAGGTATGGCATAAATGCAAACTTTAGACAAGTGTGTATGCAAATCAAATTGCTTGTTCAACACTCTTTATTCATGTGATCAAAACTCAGCTGAATTACAGCGGAGACCTGAGCCCTGAAATGGAAATTTAGGGATAACTAATGCATTTTCAACGAGGTGAGGCAGTGTGGAGGTTGTGGCTCCGTACAGCTGATGTGCAAATAGCTGACAGCTTTCAGCTTTGGTGTCATTATATTTTATGTTTTATTTCTTTTCCATTAAAAAAAATGACGTGATTTATATTATATATAAACAAATTGCAAAACATGCCTAAGGCGAAAACAGTATTTTGTTGGATTGAGCCTTCAAGATGGAGGCTGGCTGGGTGGGTGCGTTCCTGGAGAGGGAGGCAGGAAGAATTATTCACCATAAACTGAACAGAATCAGAGTCCTGAGATAAACAGCCGTTTACTCTCACCAATGGCATTTCCTAGATTGTGCCTGAATCCATCTTCTGCTGCACTTTTTCTATATGCAGCAAGTACAAAGTTGAGGAGGAACAAACATTTTACTCCTGACATAATTCAGCTTAATTTGCTGTTTTTATTGACTATTAAAATCTTAGGTTAAGTTAATTTGCAACAGCTTGTCTTACCGTCTCCACTGTGATCACACAGCCGTTGCAATATATCACAACTTGGGTGACCAAATATAAATATATTTCATTAAATTTAAATCTGTCGATTCCAATTTAACAAAGTTGTATTTTTTTGGTTCAAACTGGAAACTTTTTGGAGCTTCACTGTTCTCTGGGTGCTATGAATAAAATGTGAATGCAAAACAGTTTTTTTTATATTTAGTTTACTTTTCTCACATTTAGCTCATTTGAAAGTGGTGAAAATAAATTAAATGTAAGAAAATTAAGCTAAATATCAAACATTTCTTTTGGATTCACATTCTACATTTGGCGCCCCATAAAGTTCAGCTGTGGGAAAATTCATAAAAAATAAGAACAAGTTTAACGACAAACAGAACAGGAAGAGGAGGCGTTTCTACTGTCTGAGTCACTTTTATTAAGTCAAATTAACAGCATGCTGTGTCTTTATTCCAATAAAGTTAAATGTGATGAAATTTAACTATAATCCATGTTTCTTATTTTAGAATCTTTCAGAATTTGAAGCAAAATTAACTGATTCAGAGTTTCTTAAGACGTGTGAGGTCAGGAGCTAAACTTACCTGTTAAAATAAAAATTACAAACTGAAACATTTTTTCTCTTTTTATCTCTTCAGCACCTGTTATCTTTAAACTAAAGTTCAGATAAACAAACAAAACCCAGAAACAGGTGCAAATTGCTCCCATCTTCTGGGCATAATGGTTTTATGTCTCCATGTATTCAGTGCAGAAAAAAGCAAATAACAGATTCAACACAGCATCTAAAAATGCTTTAAAAATTCCTGCCAGGCTGTTTAGTTTCTGCTTCCCTGGATAGTCATCCCCTTCTGTCTGCAGCAGATTCCTGCGACCTCGTCGTGTTTCTGCAGTGCTGATATTGTTTCATTCCTTCAGTTTTGGTGGTTCCAGCCTCCACCTCATTTCTGCGCTGGAGGTGTCACCACTGGGTAACGAGTTGCATTTGACGCATTTGTGTGACATCAGGTTGTTTTCTGACGCCAAGTTTTCCCATCTGGGAAACCAGAGCGACTCAAATGAACTGAAAAGCTGACTGATTGATTTGTCTCTGTTTATATTCATGTTTTATCGGCACAATTTGCATTCGGAGCACCGTTAATATTTTCCTCCATTAGATTTAGTTAAGCTGCATCCCTCCTCCTCCTTTTTAAATGGAGAGTTTGATGTGTATGAGCAAAGCAATAAATCTCAATGTTTAATCTTCAGACTTATTAGAATTTCAGTACCAGATACAATTATGCTTTCTGGGAAAATATTGCAGCAAATGATGAGAAGCGTATAAAGGAGCCGGGTTCAGCAGTCGCCCTGTTTGTCTCCCGGTGATGATGGACCACATGTTACACCTTTGACCTCGGTGTTGTGGCTCAGAGAGCATCGCTGTCACGGCAACACGCCGCCTGAGACAGACCTGTAAGGTTACCTTGAAATGGTGACCTTACAGGTCTGATGGACGAGACGACGTCTCCATGTCCTGTAATAACAGGAAGACGGAGTGCATGGGGCCAGGTGTTCGCCTGAACAAATGAAACTTTGGATTGGGGTAATTGAGCGGCCTCTGCTCCAATTATACTAACAAAACAGCATCTGCTTGATCCAAAATAATTTTATGAATGACGGGCAAAGCAAGCAAAACCAGATTTATCTGCAGTTCATCAAGTCTGCAGAGCTTAAAGCTGAAGCTCTTTATGCAACTAACAGAGTTTATTTCTGAAATATAATGTAACATTTTTAAGAACCTGCTTTGGATGAGCGTCTGTTTTACATCTATAACCCTCAAAGCTTTTATTCTGACATAGTGACCAGAAGGCAGACAGTGTCTGCAGTCATTTTTTCAGTGGGATTTGATCATTTAATTTTTGTCATAATTACAAATCAAATGGATATTAGACTCTTAAATACAGTGGATATCAGTATTCACAGGGTTTACAGACCATGAAAAGCTAAAATCAAATCAACAAATAACTTTAGATCACTTCTAAAAACACAAGTATTTTATAGCTGAGTATTTTAATAGTTCAAACACCAAATACTTTGTATTTTCCAGTCACATAGTAACATTTTTCAGCTCAGTCAAGTAACTTCAGTTAATATGAAAATGCTGCATGTGTAAAAAAAAAACCTTATATCCGTATTTAATTCTATAAAATTAGCCTCTGTGTCTTTAAGAAGCTCCTACTCAACAGTGAGTCTCCATGTCGTTGGATGTTTACAACCAGAGCGTTTCAGTTTGTCCAGACCAGAAAAAAGAACCAGATGAAAAGTTTAAAAGGCTGCAGTGCCCCTAGTGGACATTAAGGTGATAACCGTCATCTACCAGGTGACTCTCAGTTGGTGGATTCAAATATTTGATATGATTTGTCTGCACCAATGAAGACTCACTCATTTTGGCATCAGGTTGCATGTAGTGGCTGCAACAGCAGGCAGCCTGGCCTATTTTCTGAATTATACACCTTACATAAATTATTTAGCAGTCTGAGACTTCAGAGCATTTAACTCTCAGCCCAAGATGGATAAATAACTTGTTGTGTTCTAAAACAGGAGAAATGCTGTAAATTTAACATCTTCATCTGTAAACGACTCAAATCAAAGAGCTTTTCTCAAATTCTTGACAAATCGTTTACACATTATTGCATTAAACTGCATGAAGCTGTAGTGATGCTTCATTTTGGATCAAAAGGTGTCATCCCTCAGCAGAATGTTCTGGTTAAGTATTAGCTTCAGTCAGTTGATATGATCCCACATCGCTGTGTTTCTGTGATGAGGTCAAAGGTCACTAACCGGCTCGGTGTGTGCTGCAGTGAGACGGAGGAGTCACGGCAAACAACTGGATCAGTTTCTGGCTCGTTCCTCGTTTCACCCAAAGCCGTTTTCCAGGATCAGAACCACAAAGATAAACGTCTACGGATTATTCCAAGTTTATTTTACTGATCCTGAAACATTTTTTTAAGAAAGAAAATAATTATTTTGTCAAATGAAATACTGGAAAAATAAATGTGATATTTTTCCTGCATTACTTCACTGCTGTAAGCTGATGGTGTGATTATCTGATGGTCCGATTAGAGGAAGGAAGATTGAACATAACTGAGTGTAGAG
>NW_015113809.1:0-15906 GCF_001443285.1 Poecilia latipinna
CAAACAAAACTAAATATACTTGGTAAGATTGTGTGTTTTTGCAGTGTAGATGGATAGATAGAAAACTTTACTTTTCATCATCTCTGTCTCCCACATATCACTCTTGTACATAAAAATGCTTAAAACATTAAAAACTTAAATGTCTTCTGTACCCAGATGCAGTTAAACGAAGGTAAATAAAGTAAATAAGGATGCAGATCTGGAAAAAATTAAGAGCCCACATTACTGAGTCCCATTGGAAACCTCCTAATTATTGCACCAAACATTGATTTCTGAACTCTTTGAGTTAAAACATTAATATAGTTGTTTCTAAATGAATATCAAATTGTTTTCTTTACATTATTTCAGGTCTGAAAGCGCTGAATCTTTTTATTTTGACCTTTTCTCATTTTCTGCTAATAAATATTACATTTTTGCTTGTAATTTCAGAGACATGATGTCAGTAGTTCATAGAACAAAAGGACAATGTTCATTTTACTCAAACATATAGATTTAAAGAGTAAAATCAGAGAAACATNTCNTNTTAAGTGGTCTCTTCATGTTTCCCAGAGCTGTAGATCTAAATTTAACCCAACAGCAAATGATTAAAGATTAAAGTCAGTCTTGATGTTATTTAGACAAAATGTAATATTTATTAAAATAAAAAAATTTAATTTCTTCACCTATTTATAAGAATTACAGACCCACACAATGCAGCTCATAAAATATCATAAAATAAAAAATTTGTTGTGTTTCTCTATTAAGAGAAAATTTCACGTTTATTTTTAAAAGTGGGATGATGTGAACGTTTATATGTAAATACATGAACTTACAGTCAGGAAGCCAATTTCTATTTTTCCTCATTGTTTGGTTGAAATCAATGTTGCATTTATATAAATGTATATATTTTTGTATACAGCAGCAGATGGGTGGGTACTGGTATCGGGCTTAGGATTTAAAATGTTTCCCTTCATATTGTTTCTACTGCGTCCACTGCCCCACCCCTACCTGTTGCTGCACACCGCTAGTCATCTTGGAAATGTTTCTGTGACTGTAAGGTGTTTTATCTGAGCAGATTGGACTAATTAACCAGCTGGTAGCTTGTTAAACTGCAGGTTTTATTCTATAAAGAGTAGATAAAAGTGTTTATATTCTGGATAATAAGACTGAAACTATACCACTAAATTTGTCGAGTGTTTTTGTTTGAGTCAATAAATAAGAATAATGGATTGATTATAGGTGATCAGCTCAAAAGAACAACAAAATGAAATGATACAGATGTCATTATTATTACTTTGACAATCAATTTGCACTTTTTTTAATCAGTTATAAGAATAATGGTGTTTTTCCGTTTTATTAGGTCACATTTTTGTTTATAATTATAGTGAGAATCTCGTATTTCTCCATTCTTGAATTTGATTTCTGGATATTTTTGGTCTGAAGGAGCATGAAGAATGAAAACATATTTATATATCTGAACTTTATTCACTTTAGCTCTATAAAGGTTGTATCTATCTATTCTTTCATCCATTTCTCTCTCCATCTGTGTCGCTGTCCATCCCTCCATTAATTTATCTATGATCCATTTATTCATCCACACATCCAGCCACTCGTCTGGTATTCATCCATCCATTGTGTTTTTTTTTCCATGTATAAAACCTTCCATAACTCTTTTGATTTATTTAATGTTTTAGTTTAAGTTTAAAAATGGGTTTGCAAAATGAAAGTGACTGGAGGTCAAATACTCTACAGGCCAACTGAATTGTTTTTACAGTACATACTGGGATTTTTTTTTCGTCCTTGCATAAATTAGGCTTTCAGATTTGTACCAAAACGTGTCGCAGTTTCTTCGTAAAACCTGATGCTACGTCGACTGAACCGAAGGTTTAAGCTAAAACACATTTCTCATGTGAGAACGCGGCTAAGTCTGATTACAAGTGGAGATTTATGAACGCCGCTGTGTTGCTAATTACGGCTCCCCGCGTACGTGTGGGAGGGTTTAGCTTGTTTTTTTTGCCCCTCTATTTCATCAAATCAAGATGCCGGCACGCTCATCTGGAATTAAAAGCTCCACATGCAGAAATACCGCCAGTTGTGCTAATTGCAACTCTTTTGTAATTAAAAACACTGAAACAATTTAATTAACGAGACTTTTCCCGGGCATCGCCGTTAGAATCCCGATCAGCTGCAGCGAGACGACGGGCACGGCGGAAAGCGGCGCAGTTGCCCTTAAAAATGCCACCTCTTCGACATTAAGACGCCGCCGGCTGGCTGCACGGTTTTCTCCTATCTCATCCCTTCCTGCACGTCTCTGGGGGGGGCGGCGGTCTCTGCAATTAACACTCTGGCAGTAATTAACACCGTCTCGAGGCGACCAATGGCGCGGAAAGGATGAGGGCATAACGTGAAGTGGGGGAAGGTGCAGCGCCGGCTTGTCCATGTTTCCCGTTCAGCTGCCATTTTGTGCCAGTCTTAGCACCTAAGATGGTGGCGGGACTGTGACTTGCCATGCGGGAGAGGAGGACAAACTGGCAAGGGAGGGGTCAGAGACGAGGAGGATTATGGGATCGAGGAAGGAGTCTTTTATTTTCATTCTTCTAGTTGGTGCATCACTACCAAGACGGCGAGGGGGGGAGGAGAAGGAGGCATGATCGTCACATCGCTGCCCTACATGCACATTCAGGAGGAACTCTCCCACTCACAAACATGGCACAGGAAAAAAAAAACAAAGTCACAGGAGGGAAACACAACTCCACATGTCGGTCTGTTCATTAAAAAAAATAATAAAGCGTCCAAATGTACACACAGTGCCCCATGCATGAGCAAACACACACATTCGCACAAACAACCAACACAGCCGTTCTCATGGTATGGTCTGCCCCTGAGCATGCAAATGACATTCATTATGCAAATGCATACAAATCAGAGCCAACCATCTGAGAATCTGAGCTGGGGAAAAAAAACACAAAGAATGAAATTAAATGAATGAGGGGGGAGGAGGGAAGTACAGTCCGGTCAACAGAAAATGGATTATAACCTGCTTCATTAGGACACAAACTGGCTTAAATCTCGGTTTTACACTGATAAAAATACTCGCACTTTGTCTGCTAATCAAGCACTGATTTTATATAGCAGCTGGATAAACCTTACAGCATGCTGAGTGACGTTGCGTTCTCTTACTCTCACCAGTTAACACCGTTTAATGTGACCCTCTAAGAGCTTCAAATTGGGAGGAATTGAGCTCAAAATGTGCCTGAAGGGTCACGTAATTAATACCGAGTTTGTTTCTTTTTCACGCGGTTTTAATGGCACCTTTGAGTTTCTTCGGTTTTTTGTTATTTAGATGTCCTTTTGTTGTATTTTTTTGATTCCACAAAATCACCTGCAAAAAAAAGAAGGAAAAAAAAAAGGCTTCCAGTGGAGTGGAGATGCTCCAAACGAGGCAAAGTGCTGCTAATTGCCTTTTCGCGGTGGTCTTTGTTTTGTCTCCACCTCTGCCTCTGCAGGACGCGCTCTCTGAAACCCAACAAGAGCTGCAGTCTCATTATGTGCTTTTATGAAGGCTGCCATAAAAGAAGCCAAACCCTGATGAGTATGGATTAATATTCATGTGAGGGTGGGGAGGGGGATGAACGTGTAAACACTCGGCCTTTATGTGCAGGAGCCTGAAACATGCATGAATCTGCAGCAGTTTGCTGCTAAATGCAGAACGATATCACAGCAAGTTACCTGTGTGAGGTTTTATAAAGGCCACGGCTTCAAAAACAAACGCTCCCCCCAGAGGAAGAATCGTCTCTAACATCATGGGGAATAGAGGCACACACCCTCCCCTCCCACACCTGTTGCTGGAAAGAGTTACACTCAGTCAGTGGAACAAGCTCCTCCTTTTTCACCGATCCATCCAGGTTTGACTAATGTATATTTTACTATTTTTATGTCTGCCTCTCTTTAAGGTTATCCTGATGCAAAATAAATCACTGAAGTTGCTGTTTATGTGTTTTGATAAATATAATCGTAATTTTAAAGTTATTTTAGCTGATGAAATACTGAAATCCAGATGGTAGTTTCTTAGTTTTTGTTAAAGTATTTAAAAGGAAAGACCAACCAGCAGCCTATAAACACCAATATTAAAGTTAGAAAATACTGAAATAGTTATATTTTAAATTGAACCTAAGCATCATTAGCAGTTAGCAGGGCATTAAACTGGTAAATAATTGTTTATTACATACCCAAGACGAGGGCTGCCCACTTCCTACTGACTGGACATGACAATAAACTGTAGAACTTATGACGACGTTTTTGTTCCTGAGCATTCATGCCATCCCTAAACGGAAAAATGCCCTGGGCAGAGAGCCGTATCAAAGCTATTATAGCTCTCTGTCAGTTTATAAAAAGTAGAATCACAGAAATTGTTCATATTTTTCTCAATAAACATGTTGATGGATGTTTACCTTTCTGCTTAACTCTGTTTATCAGAATAAAAATAATTTTAAATTACACATTTAAATTAAAATTGTGATTTTCAGTGTTTCATTCTTGTGGCACCAGTGGGAATAATTGCTGCTTTCGTTTTCTGAGTTAAAGAAATTAGATTTTTGCCATCGTAGTTTTACAGCAGCAGGACAGGCCCATTTCCACGTTGCATTTCAAAAGTATTTCAAATACGAAATCAATTTCACTCTGAGGAATTTCACTCTGAGGAAAAAAAAAAGATATAAGATGGAAAATTGTTCAAAGTAAAAAATATCTAGTACTGAATCTCTTCAACTATATAAAATATAAAAACTGTATTAAACTGTAAAAAAATATACATGCCATGTTTTCTGGGACTTTTCTGGAAACATATGGGATTGAAATATTTGTATTTATTTTTGAATGAGACGATTAATCTGAAAAGAATAATCCCTGATTAGACTCAGAAATGAGGATTTGTAAAGTGTGTGTTTTAAAGCATTCCTGAAAAATACTTGACACCAAAAATGTTTTAATATTTCTGTGAATGTGACTCTTACTTTTGTGATTTTTGTAATGTTTTCTCTCAATTTGCCATAATAAAATGTGTTCTGATTACCTTCTCATTTTAGTGACTCTGTTTTTAACATATTTTTCAAGAACAGCAGATCTGTGAGGTTTGAAATCACTCATGAGTGTTTAGTTTGAATTTAACCTTTTATAAAAAAAGAAATGAGCACACAGATGCTAGCCCATAGTGTGAGTTTGCTCTTTTTAATCCCAGTTATTGTCTTTTCGCCCACAGCGCACACAGATGCGTCCCTCCCCTCTCGGTAAAATCGGCGCTTATGTAACGCAGCATCATACCTTCACATCATTGGTTAGCAGCAGCTGCCGTCCACCTCCAGCCCGATCCGCTGCTCTCTGGGCTCAATTTCCACGCCGTTTTCCTTCTTCCTGTGCAGGCGTGTAATGGGATTCTTGTTACTTTCGGTTATCTAGCTTTATGAAGAATGTACGTCACTCATACAGCTAGATAACCAAAGATAACAGACAACCCCTCAGGCCTGCAGCAACGAATGCGCGACAGAAACCTCTGGATGCTCCTGGAAGGACAAACGGCCACAGAAAGCAGAAGACATCAGAACTAATTCACCAAAACAAAGCAAAGCTAATTTACTCTGGAATATGTGCCAACCAGCAGGCAGAGGTGTAAATTAAGATAGTAATAGTCTCACGTTATATATGTGGAGGTTTAACACAGACGACTGATCACATGGTGATAAACGCATCCCTGTGAAATTGCTTTAACAAATAAAAAAAAAGCATCTCTAAAGATTCACAAGGCGAAGCTGCTGGGAAAATGCATCCTCTAAGCAATTAAATGTCATGCAAATGAAATTTGAATTTTATTGCAATTCAAAGCAAAACCATACAGTAAAAATCTGATTTAAAAAAAAAACAGCAACATTTTAATGAGGAAGTAGATAAAGCAGCAACACAAAATTTAATAAATGTTCTAATTCTACAGGAAGTGTAAATCTGTACTTATAATAATGGAAAAATAATAAACATTACACACTATTGTGCATAACTTCCTGATGTACTAGTTTACACTAATTCTAAGAAATTGGAATTAAAAAACTAAAGTGTTTCAAACATGTTAAGGTAATTTTTGGAAGTAAAGAAAATGTTAATTTTTGTACTATGTGATGCATTTGAGAAAAAAATTATATTACAATTATTGCTGGAAGAAATTAGAAAAATAAACTTTATTTCAATGTGTGAGAGGGAATTAGTATTTTATTACAGCTTTTAGTAAACAGACTTTTATTTATTTTTTAATTAGCTTTCTTTTGGGTTTAAGTGGAGATGAGAAGCCTAATTAACACTCTACATTATCACAGAGATAATTATTCTTTCTTTACAGTGTGGTGGAAACAGGCCACTGATCCCATTCAACCCCACAGGCTGAGCAGATTAATGCCAACAGAAAACATTAAATACATATGTATTTATGAAGGGGGAACATGGTTTATTTTGCAGCTGCTTCCCTTTAATCAGTGTTTGGGTTTTTGCCAGAAACAGCCATTGCTGCAGATCATTTCTCTGCGTCACGTCTCCAGGCCATGACGCACTCTGAAGGTTTTTATTCACTCAGACAATTTCTCTCTCTTTTTTTGTAGAACTCCAGGAACGTTTTTCATTAATTTTATGGGTTTTTTTATTATTATTTTCATAAATGTTTTTAACTACATGCTCTCTGACGTACTTATTTATTTGGCGTTGTATATTTTTAGATTTGACAAAAAAAGCGACGTAGTTTGTCTAGTGTGTTTTTAATAAACCTTTTTGTCTTCATCAATTCTTACCTTATTTTTAACTTTATTTAAATAACTTGTATATACATTCATTTGTTTCTTTTGATTCTACATAACAGACCTGTAACGCGGAATAGTAATAAAGTGTTTTCCATGTCTTTTATTTGAATAATTGTAAAGTTTTTAGCTTTTATGGCAGCGATAGAAACGATCCCGACCGGATTTAGCGAACATTTCCAGACTGAAGTTCTTTCACCTCCTCATTTCTGAAAAGTTTGCGCCACAATGCAGCGGGATTGTGGAAATGTCTGTCAATCATATATTCACCTGGAGATTTGAAGGGTGTCTCGATCTTCAGCTCTACAAAAAACAACAATAATTAATAAAAATAATTAAACAAATATGGTGCGCCGGAAAATAAAGTTGCACACGGCTTCATCCACGTGAATTTCTGGGTTTTGGCGGAAATATCCTGGGATGATGGGAACTCTGTGGTAAAAGCTGCAGGTTGTATCGCTCTGCAGCTTCCGTGACTCTGCAGATGCTGCTGCTGCTGCTGCTGCAGACTCAAAGCGACGGGCCCCTTCTCCATCTCAAACATGCTGTGCGTCTCAGCGCATGGCTCAGCTGCCAAAATCTGGATTCTTTGCCCATCTTTGGACTTCAAGGGAAATTTCACGGTAGAAAATCGCATATTTATGCATGGAATAATCGAGTTCAATCTCTGGTTTTCTTGATTTGCGTAAAGATTTTGTGATGAAGCAAAAATACACAATAACAAAGAAAAATAACCTAAAATTATCTCAAAACTGATGGGAAATAAGCAAGGCTTCACTTTAAAATGATTATTTCCAAAAACTGTAACATTTTAAGTTAATATTTATATACAAAAGATAAAAGTACAGCAGAAGTAGGCTTGAACTTCCAGAGAGATTAAACAGGCCTTACGTAAGAGCCCTAGCTCCATAATCTCAGCCTGCAGGAAGTCCTGCTGCTGCTGGACGCACAAACCAAAATCATGCCTTAAATTTCTTCGCCTGTTCGTAATGTAGGCTAACTCTTAGTATGCAGAGTAGGCCGGATGCATTAGCAAAATGTTGTGAAAGGTCGCAGCAGCAAACAGGACAAACTATGCAGCACGAGGGTCATAACTCCTGGAAAAACCCCGCTGTGAAGTTGAGATGCACAATAAAAACTGTCACATGTGTCTCTTTACACAGTATATGGTGCATCATGGACTTATGTAACACTCGAAATAGTAATGAGAGAGCATATGGCAGATCCTGAGACAGTTTTGCATGGATACATTCAGGTTCATAAGATTTGAATCTGCGAAAACAACAGCATCTAAAGTAAATAACCGGATGTCTTTCATGTGGCTTTCTAAAAATTTGCTAAACGCGGCGCAAATAAGGATATTTGCATCCTGTGGTGCAATTTATTGCGGTTATCATTTAAAAACTGTGTTGTGTTGAAGCTGCAGATCTCCAAACAAACGTGTTTGCAGCCACAAGTGAAGCTGCACGTCTCTTGCTGCTGACATCACATGATGTTCGGAGTCTTTATCTCAGATGCTGCTGCTGCTGCTGCTGCGCACCATGCATGCATCTCTAACTCATCTCAACACAAACCCGCCTCCCTGGAAACAAATCCGGATCAAATTTATTCTATAAATCTTCACCTGATCCACATCCGGAGCCAAAGATAATAAACGATACACATATTTTTATTTAGCTCAGCTCGGAACACTTAAAGGGCAGCTGCAGCTTATATTTTGTTTGTTTGTTTGTTTTTATATCCAGACGAGATCAGAGTGTTGATAAATTATGTTTTTAAAGAGGAAGCAGGTCTTACTCTTTCCTCCTCGGGGGCTCCAGGGCGGGCTTTTAGGGGGTCCTCCTTGTAAGCGGCGGTCCCTCCGGGTGTGCTGCATGCTGGGAGCCAAATGAACGCGTTCATGAGCTTTGTGGCGACGACGCATCGTGACGTCCCAGCCGGCGCAGTCCATTTATGCTCCTGACGGGTCCATCCTCCGCGTCCACAGCTCCGGTCCTCCCCGCTGCTAACGCGGGGCTTGGAGCCGCCCTCACGCCCCGGACAGCTACATCTCCACCAGCGATGTCTCCCAAAGTGACTCAACGTCTCGTTTGTCCAAATTCATATAGCTGCGTCCAGAGGAAGACCACACCCCCATGTGGGTCGGTGAGGTAACACTGTTCCCACCCTCTTAGCTTTTTTTTTTCTTTTTTAATTTATGCAAAACGAAAGATCCCATTATAATACGAACCGTAAGCCTGGCACCGCTGCTCACGCCCCCCAACAGACGCATGCAGAAGTGCATCAACCATGCATGCCTCTGACTCTAAAGGTCAAATATCCTCATTTTTTCCATTTCCATATAGTCCAGCCTTCCAACTCCCAGTAGTTAAATTAATTTCCATTAAATGAGTTAAACTTCTTCAGACTGATAGTCACCAAACAAGTGGTGCATTTGTTTGGTAATACTGTAGCATTTACACTTAGAAAATATGCAAGTTATACTTTTTATAATGTGTTTTCTCTTGGTGAAATGTCTGTTTGACATAAATCATCATCATCATCAAACACTGGAAACAGATGAAAGTTGCAGAAGTGAACAAAACTCTCTTGAAATTGAATTTTTGAGAGTAAGAAAACTGAAACAATTATAAATCTTTCCAAACTTTTCCAGCCTGCAATGTGGCTGATATGTAACCAACATCTGTTTGAATGAAAACCTGGTTGCAGAAGTTTATTGGAAGATATTTTAGTTTAATTTCAGCATTTGTTCCTCATTAGTTCACACCAATTACATAGTGGAGATTTTTAACATGAATATTTTAACATAAAGTAAATATGTACAAAAGACAATATTTTTTCTGTCATTTAATTGTTTCATCCATCCATCAACTTTGCACCACATTTTTGCTCATTCCCACTTTATTTATCCACAAAGGAAGTTAAATCCTGTCATAACTCATCCAACTTTCTCCAGAGTCATGGATGATGGTGATGCTGTTAGCAGAAAGGATCTCCTGTAGCAGTCAGTCTCGCAACATATCAGAAAAGGCCTCTGACAGAAGCATGTTGCTGCATGACAGTTTCATAAAATGACAAGCTGACAGGTCAATATTCAGGCAGCAGAGATGATATTTCACAATAACATGTCCTGGATGACACCATCAGCTGTTGGAAAGCACTTCTGCTAATCCACCTCATTTGCTTTTACCACTGCTTTTTAAATCTCTATCCATCCAGAAGAGTTAGCTTGAACCTCCTTCTTCTCTCTGCTCTGCATCCATGAAGTCTCCTCTCCAACTCATCTGGGATTTGTGGTTTTAGTTCAGATATTATTTGACTTCCTGAGCTAATATTCAGGTCCTGGTTGTAAAAACAATACCTCGTTACCATGGTTACAAATCATAGCAAATGTCCAAAAGTAAAAAAGTAAAAGCGGAAAAGTCTTTCCAGCTGCACGGCGTCCAGAATATCCAGTCAAAAGCAGCTCCACAACTCCTTTTTTTTTTCAGATGTAACTGAGATTTGTGTTAAAACGAATAAAACATTGATAAGTTTCAAATACTTGTAAGTTTTGATGCAAAAAGAAAAACATTATAAAAAAAACATCAAAATCACCAAAACAATGGGTTCACTTGAAGAAAATGAAAGTTTAATGACCAAGTTTCCAGAACTAAATCTGATGGGGTCACTTAAAAATGGACAAGGAGACGACCTTGAAGTTTGAAAGATTTGGAGATTTTTTCCTGGGCAGACAGTGAAGATATTACTAAGTCAAGATGTGGCCTCCTGCTAGACACCAAGGAAGATTGAATGATGCAATTAAGTCAAAAGTTAATTCAGCAAAGTGTTCGACCAAGGGTGAACAGACATGGTTATTGCAGCTTTTTATAGTTTCCCCTGACAGAGTTGTTTGTTTTTAATATAAAGGTGTAACATTTAAAATGATTCATCACAGCCTAAATTATTCAAAACCCTGGGAGTCACTGTAGTAACAGCAATACATAAATGTCTTAAGCTTCATTTAGAGTTCAGAAATGAAAGATTTATGTCAGAATTTGTTCCGCTGTAAAGAAAAGGAGATTTATTTTTCTGAATGCAGTATCCTGGAGACCAATCAAACCAGAACCCTACTCAGGGATTTAAAAGTTCTCTGCATGGACCCCCGCTGGAGGGTAGAAGAGAAGCTAAACTACTGACATGTACAATCAGACTGCAGCTACAGAAAACCAATGTCATTCACTTGGCTCAGACACAAATAAAAAGCTGCAGGTCAAGCTAATTAATGGTTAAACATGTAGGAGGATGTGTTACTGATTAAACAGAAACATCAGCACGTTTCATAATGACAGTAAAATTTGCTTTAAAAGAAAGAATATTTTTGTAGTTAAGTCAAAGTTTCCAAGTGATTCTTAGTCCTGGGAAATGAATTGTTTTCGACAGAGATGGATTTTAGTGAGAAACTTACCTATCCTCCCTACCTGTGTTTATATCTATGGAGCGGATTACTTCCTGGATGGATCATCTTTAAAATAAACGAGTCAGTTTAGACAAGTTGTTCCACAGTCATCCGACATATTCCTGTTTTTAATTAAGTAATAAATTTTTATTCTGTATAAACCGTAAAGAAACAGGCTTGAAGATGTAGCCATGTTTCATTTATAAGCTTCCTGTTTCAGTGCCTCCTACATCCATCTTCTGTTTTTAGGCCAGGATGTCATATTACAAAGCCATTTTTAAGGTTTTGGAACTTTAACGAACCACAAAAATCACTTGTGACCAAAACCAACACAAAAGCCCATCTGTCCAAAATATCTTAGAGGGCATGTATTAAGCAAAGTTCAAATTTTTCATGATTCTGTGCTTACATTTTGTGTTTCTACCACTTCTGAAAACATCCCAAGTGCTTAAAAAACATGTAAAGTAGTTCTTGGCAATTTTATGTTTTTTTTGTGTCTGGAAAAGGAGCCACTTCAAAAAAAACCTTCTGAATGTAACGTCACAAATCAGCAGTCATTGCCTGTTCTGTGGCAACGCCAGCGAAGCCCAGCCAGTTACCTAGCATCAAAAGTAGAGTTCCAGCATGTTTGGTTACTGCTGTATTCACTGTACAATGGCTGCTGGAAAAGATAAGTGTTTTATTGTTAACTTACCATCCAGAAACCACTTGCTGCATTTTTGTTGGTTGTGCAGGAGGCTCCACTAATGCTTTTCAAAGATGTATGATTGTATAATTGCGCATCTGTTTGCAGCCATATTTACAGTTTAAACGAGTGTAAACGTCAAGATGCCAGCAGCGTTTTATTTGGATTTACAGTGACAAGAGGCCCTAAAACAGCTCATTCTGACAGGAGGTCAGAATAGGCAAAGCTGAACAGACTAAAACCTCACTGTCCAAGAATGATTTTGTGCAAAAAATGTAATGTTTGTATCGCCCATAAACCTATCCTAACCTGTTCAAGGAAACATAGTAGATCACCTTTAAGGATTTCAGTAAATTAGCATCACAGCTACAGTCAAACATGGTAGTGGTAGTGTCATGATCTGCGATGACGCTGTTTTTCTGGATCAGTCATTTAATACTTAAAAATTACATAATCAATGGAACAAAATATAAAGTTTTGTGGAAATTTTTGTATTTTTAGGACGAAAATGACCATAAATCAAATCAATCAATTCAAATTTTCCCAAATCAGTTTCTTTCAATAAAAACTTATTAAACTTGAACAAAAACTGCAGGTGTGTGTCTGTGTCTGGTTAAAAACATATTTGTTTTTCATTCAGTGGGTAGAAAATCCAGACATTTTACTGAAATGTAGAAATACTTCATAATAAAACTACTCAAGTAAAAAGTACAGCACTTCTAAATTGTTACATTTTTTCAAAAACCCAAGTAAATATAACTGAATACTACCCAACTATAATCACTCTGCTTACAAAATGATAAAATAATAATATAATTAGCTTCACTGACTCCAAAACTCAATAACTGGAGGATCCGAAAAAGGGACTGGAGTGATTGATGGCTGCTTTCCAGCATTTCTTCTTCTTCTTCTCTCCTTTGAGGCGTGAGAATCAGACAGTCTTCTGGCTGTTTTGGATCAAAGTCTGTCTCAGTTTCCTCCATTGTTTTACCGCTGCCAGGCCAGACGCCGCACGCAGCAGACTGAGCGGGAGATTCACTGCGTGCGTGGACGATCACGCAACTTGAGCTTTAGCGCACGCTGGAGGTGATCTGGAGGTGTGAACCCCCAACAACTGACCTCTCACTGTAAATATAAAGTGTAGATCAGAGTGGGTTTTGTCACCCACTCAGACCTGAGAGCGGGTTTGTGCCACGCATGCAGATCTGGCAGCCTTTCACCCCGCGTCGCGCCAGTATTCAAATCGCGATCGGCTGGATTGAAAAGGAGCTTAATGAGACGTGCTGGTGTATAATGGGCTGCGGGAAAAGCAAGCAGCAGCGTGACTTAAGTCATGAAGCACAAGAATTTCAAGCATTTTAAAAAATTTTGCTCATTTTCTCCTTTTTTCATGTCTTATTTCAGCAACATCCATACTGTGACCTGTAAAGAAATTTGCCTCAAGACTCTGAAAGCAGAATCTCGTATTTGTTTTGTGTATTTTAAAGTTGTTTGGACTTTAATTAATTCATCTGGAGCTCTGAAAACGACCAGGAACTCTCTGCCGTCCTCTCAACATGCAGCTGAGATTTAGAATCAGCACAACCCACTAAGAGGAGTTTTCTTGGAAAGAAACAAGGAAATGTGCTTGATTTCCAAAGCAATATATCTTGAATTGAAATATTTCATTTGTAGTCAAAAATTAAGTTTTTCAGTAATTAACAGATTTCCTTAACACTGTAAGAGTGAACTGAAGCATTATTCTCCTTTTTATTAGATGTAATTATTTTAGCAACAGATTTCAATCCACCAGAGCTATTCTTTTAAAAATAAAATAAAAATATATTCTTGTCTCTCTCAGATTTCTGCAGATTTTTGTGTTTTGCAACAAGTTGTCATAAAGCTATTTATATTAACAACCTTATTCAAACTGTAAGTAATAAAAATTATGATTTTTTTTGGATAAGATTAACTTCAATAATTCTAGATTAAACCATCACAAAATCTATGATAATTTATTAAAATGATAGTGCTGCAAACATTTAAGATTTATTGCAGATGAAGTATTTGGACCTTCTTCAAAATATTTTATATTTTACGTCTTGTGATTCCTAATAACTTGCAATATTTTTAAAATATAAAAGAATTTGTAAAAAAAATAATGATCCTAAGCAGTTTAATCTTATTTTATTTAATATTTCTGTGTAGGTTCATGACATTAATACTATTAATATGTCTATTGAGTACAACCTAATTTGTTTCTAAACACTTTTCAATTGACTGTTTTTTTTATCTTAGAAAATAAATTATTCAGTTGTTCAGAAATAGCGTAATATATTTAATTCTCCACGATTCAAACTTTGATTTCTGTTTAAGATTAATTAAAACGCCGCGGTTCGTTCAACAGGCTGTTTCTTTACCTCTGACTAAATGGAAAAACTATTCCGGTCAATTTGAAAATAAATGCAACTGAACGGTCATAAACACAGATCGGTTTGCAGTTTAATAACTTTAATTATTAACTTTATCAAGACATTAAAAGTTTTCCTCCAGGACTTTAAATTTCCCTTCAAATTCTGAGCACTATCTCGCATTTTTAGTGTTCAGCTTGATTTGCAAAAGCTAAGATGTTTTATGTGTGATAAAATAGTTCTAAAACAATATAAACGAAAGGAAATATTTGTTTAAAGATATTATAACGCAATGCTGAATATTTACGTTCACGCTGCCTCGTGTTTATAACTGTTGACTGAAATCAGGCGGGATGTATCTTATTTTCTACTTTTAAAAAATCTTCTTTTTTGGACTGTAGATACATTTGTTATTTTTGAAACCAGCCTTAGATGTGCATATTAGCACAACAGCTGCCAATCATTGGTATAAAATCCTGATTTAAATCTCAATATTCATTGTTGCTGCTGGAAATTCGGCAACTTGTTTTAATCTTGACTAAATATCGCTATAGGAGCAGCTCAAGTGATACGAATTATAATAAGTACAATTGTAGATGCTAGGCAGCATTACAAATGAGATAATTTTATGTTGTCTGAGGGTAAATCACGTTTTTGAACGGATAATGAAATCCATAGTAATAACATTCGTCATAATGATGGACTTCAGCTGGACTTCTTTCTTTTGTTTTTAGTGAGTAAACAATATAAATTGTACGTGTTCTGTTTAGCCTGTTTGTTGCTTCAGTTGTTTTTATTAAGTAAGGAATGAATTAAGCAGAAAACGGTCGATCAAATTCAGATTTCTTTTCATTTGCTGCCATCGTGTGGACATTTTGTGCATTGCAGGAAGAGCCCCGGTGGAGTCATGATTTCTGATGTTCTGCTGCCCCTTCAGGTCAAACTTTGCATAGCCGCATCTTTTAGAGTGAGTAAATCCGGGAGCGGCACTAATAAATACATTTCTAATCAAGCGGGATAAAACAAGGGCTGTTTTTGAATAATGGTTAGTGAATTTCTGTCTGTCCGCTTAGGCCGAAACAGGACAGATTACACTTCAAGTAACAGAAAAAAAAGATTAGTGCAGTTTTCACTAAAAATTTCACTTTATGCTGGAAAAACAACAAACATGTAGGTATTTAATAAATGTTGGTTTGGCTCATCTTCCTCTATATTGTATTAAGAAAATACAACACAAAATCAAATAAAATGAAACTTTTTGCAAGGATTTTGGGGTTCAACACAAAAAATTAATGACAAAGTTGATTGATTGATTGATTGATTGATTGATTGATTGATTGATTGATTGATTGATTGATTGATTGATTGATAGTCAGCTGGCCATTCAGTCAATTGGTTGGCCGGCTGGCTTGTTGATTGGTTGGCTGGTTGGTTGGTTTGTTGGTTGGCCAGTTGGTTGGCTTGTTAATTGGTTGGTTGGTTGGTTGGTTGGTTGGTTGGTTGGTTGGCTTGTTAATTGGTTGGTTGGTTGGTTGGTTGGCTTGTTGATTGGCTGGTTGGGTGGTTGGTTGGTTGGTTTGTTAA